>NC_045441.1:39393650-39511294 GCF_002776525.5 Piliocolobus tephrosceles
CACACACACACACACACACACACACACACACACACACACACACACACTCATAAATATATCCTATTGGTCTGTATCTCTGGAGAAGCCTGACTAATAGAGATTTTGGAATAAATATTCCATTAGGGCTAAACAGTAGGGAGGGTTAAAATAGGCCTAATTTTAAGAAAATCTTCATTATCTTTCTAATGCTTTGAATTTGTTCAGAAAATAAAACATACATTTAGCCATGGTCTAATTATTCATTACTTTAAGTCTACAAAATTAGCTTTCCCAGGATGCAACCCTGATAGCAGATCCAGTGTGGATGTTTGCTGCAGTAAAACACAGTTCATGGCTCTCTCTCTCTCTCTTTAATTTGTGTCTGAGAGGTGGCAGGAGATACATCCAAGGAAACTTGCTTGAAGGTGCAGCTGCTTCCCCAAAGCCTCCATAATCCCAAGCTCTGGGTCATCCCCTGAGTCACAGCACGACTGCAGGGCAAAGGCTTAAGTCAGAGCCATGGTGTCCCGGCGCTCAGCTGGCCTGCTGAGACTTGGAGAGAGGCTTCCAATTAACACTGCTGGTTTCTCCGAAGCGGCCAACGAGTGGCCACTCCAAGTGTCTCAACTAAACTGGACCAATTTAAGACCAGCCACACTGGCTGAAGCATTCCCAGACAACATCACGGCTTATTTACTTGTGTGTTTCATCATCTCATGGAAACGTGGGTACTTGCTGATCTGCAGGGGCTGGAGGAGAAAATGATCTTTCCCTTGTCAGCCAGGGGCATGGCTCAACGTGCCATCTGAGGCAGTTCTCAGCCTGCCATCTCAGGAGTCGTGCCTGCCAGCATTAGGGACTGCGTCTGCAGGGGGTGGCATGAGCAAGCCTGCTGGTCCCGGCTCGGCTATCCTGGAAGAGGTCCTGAGACACCTGTGGAGAGTGCTGGGGCACACACAGGAGCAAGCACAGTGAAGTCCTGAGTCTTTGACATGCATTTGCTCAGTACTCCAACCCAGCAGCCCCCGAAACAGTGAGAGGCACTCTGCGCTGCAGGGCAGGCACTTCATTTTTTCAAGCTGTGGGGGGCACATTTTCAGCACTCTCTCAAAGGCAATACACACAGTTCTTAAATTTCCTCAGAAAAAGGAAGAAGACAGAAATTGCTCTGCATCACTTATGTGAGTGTATGAGGTAGAAAATTAAACATTTTCCTTCTCACTTTTTTTTAAAGATGGAGTCTCACTCTGTTACTCAGGCTGGAGTGCAGTGGCGCAATCTTGGCTCACTGCAACCTCCACCTCCCGGGTTCAAGCAATTCTCCTGCCTCAGCCTCCCGAGTAGCTGGGATTACAGGCACCCACCACTGCGGCCGGCTAATTTTTGTATTTTTAGTAGAGACGGGGTTTTGCCATGTTGGCCAGGCTGGTTTTGAACTCCTGACCTCGGGTGATCCACCTGCCTCGGCCTCCCAAAGTGCTGGGATTACAGGCATAAGCCACTGCGTCCGGCCTAACATTTTCTTTAAGGGTTGTGTATTTGACAACACAATCCTTATATTTTTCTGACTTTTTAAAAATGAGGGTTTGAATGACTTCATTTCTCCAGTTTGACTGAATCAGGGAATCTGCACCGATCCATCTACAGAGGTCTGCGGACAGCAGCAGGAGGCAGACTGAGGGCCAGGTATGGCCCCATGAGGACCCTGAGGAAACCCGGCACCTAAACGTGTCTGCAAGAAGCAGCTAGTATGCATCCCACACTTCCTTTCATGCAGTAAAACTGGTGTTGCCTTATCTCTAACTTTTTTACAAAAGAAGAAATCAAGATTTTAATGCACAATCTTCTACATTTTTAAATTGTGGCTATTTTCATAATAATTAGGATCTGCTGACTCCAACCCAGCAGCCCCCGAAACAGTTCTAAATATTCTATGTGTATTTGCATGTGTAATTCTCAAAAGCACTTTTTCTTTCAATATGAAGAAACTCAGGCACAGAGAAGTTAAGCAAGTTGCCTGAGATCACCCAGTAACAAACCCAAGCCCTGAGTCCACGCAACTTAGCTTTAGCCCCATGCTATGCACTTCTCTGGACAGTGCAGGACAGTCAGCACCCTTTCTGCCCCATCCCCTTTGTGAAGCAACCTGGTTGTCTGGGAGATGAACCCTGATTATCCAATCAAACATGGTAACCCTGTCCTCCTCCCTGACGATTGATCAGTGCATTCTGGCCTAGGTCAATAGGTGTGTTGCACTCCTTCAGCTACTGTGATTGGTTCTGGAACTCACATATGGCCGATTTGGGGTAAGTGAGCTGAACCAACCCCTATAGGTGCAGTATAGGATCCCATATATATCTCTGCGCATTAACTCAGCTTGAGTGGCTTTTTTTTTTTTTTTTTTTTTTTTCCCGGCAAAGATATGCTGATTTGGCCGGGCGCGGTGGCTCAAGCCTGTAATCCCAGCACTTTGGGAGGCGGAGGTGGGTGGATCACAAGGTCAGGAGATCGAGACCATCCTGGCTAACACCGTGAAACCCCGTCTCTACTAAAAATATAAAAAAATTAGCCGGGCGTGGTGGTGGGCGCTTGTAGTCCCAGCTACTTGGGAGGCTGAGGCAGGAGAATGGTGTGAACCCGGGAGGTGGAGCTTGCAGTGAGCTGAGATCGCGCCACTGCACTCCAGCCTGGGCGACAGAGCGAGACTCTGCCTCAAAAAAAAAAAAAAAAAAAGATATGCTGATTCACCAGCAATCCCACTTCTAGGTATATATCCCCAAGAAAATGAAAGCAGAGTCTCAGATAATTGCATACCCGTGTTCACTGCAGCATCATTCACAATAACCACGAGGTGGAAACAACTTAAATGTCCATTGACAACGGATGGATGAAGAAAATGTGGTCTATACATATACCTGGAAGATATTTGGCCTTAAAAGGGAAGGGAATTCTGTTATATGCTACGACATGGATGAACTTCGAGGAAATTGTGCTAAGTGAAATAAGCCAGTTGCAAAAAGACAAGCAGGCAAAGGGGAGTTGCTGTTCAGTGAGTAGAGAGTATGAGATTTGCAGGACAATGAGGTCCTGAGGATCTGTTTCACAGCATTGTAAATATACTTAAATCTATTGAAGCATGCATTTGAAAATGGAAGGAATGGGACATCTTATATATTTTTTTTAAATCACAATTTAAAAAAGCATACTGATGCAGCAGCTTATTCAAACAATTTTAAAAGTCTTGCCTGGGTTGAGCAAAACAAGCCTAAGTGAAACACAAAGGCTGCCAGGCCTGAGCACGGTCTCCTGGGCCCTGCTGCCTGGAAAGGATGCAGCGCGGTCTGTGGTGACGGGTTCATACTCGGGCTCATTTTCCTCATTTTTCTCTCTATTAGCTGGGAGAAACCAGGGACAATATGGCAAGCTTTCAGACAGATAGAATTCATTACATTACATCTGTGTGAATAACACTGATTTCAGGAGGAACATTTAGAAGTCGGTCCATAGAAAACACCTTCACAGTATTCTAACAAGCACACAAAGGACAGAAAAAAACAAGTGTTAGCTGATTATGGATTGTCTCCCAAGTGCCAATATTTCAGAGGTAGGTAAGACACAAGATAGGTTTTGTGTGTGTGTGTGTGTGTCTAAGTGTGCACATGCATTCACAAATGCTTGAAAGACCTAAGTGAAGGCTGAACAGTGCCTGGGGAAATGGGGAGGAGGAAGAGAAACAGGAACACTTGATTTCAGGATTGTGCAGAGAATTGCGGTCCTCACTCATCCACAGGGTTCTTGGCTTTGCTGTGCCTGGGGCTGTGGTATTCAGAAGCAAGCTCAGAAGTCTTACCAGAGCTTCAGCTGCTCCATAAACGGTGGGGGCAAGGAGGAAATTCAAAGTCAGGGCAGAGGCCGAATGCACGCAGGAATGGTGGTTCACATACAGTGCTGGGCCGGTGTGGGCTGCGGCCAGCTTTGGGCAAAATCAGCACAGTTGGCCAGAAAGGTGGCAGGGCCCAGGCATCCAACAGGGCCAAGCCCTGGAGTCAGACTCCGGGGCTCCCCTGTGCATCCGCCTGGGTACAACAGAAGCTCTCCAGCCTCTGTCATCATCAGCACACAGGCTAATGCATATCAGGTGCTATGGGCTGAACTGTGTTCCCTAAAAATTCATATGTTGAAGTCAGAACCTCCAGAACTTCAGAAGGTACCCTTATTAGGATAAGGTCTTTTAAATGATATTTAAGTTAAAATGAAGCCATTAGGGTGGAGGCCTCATCCAACAGGACTGGTGTCCCTATAAGAAGAGAATGTTAGGACACAGACACACAAGGGAAGACCTGGGGATAAGGCAGCCATCTGCAAGTCAAGGAGAGAGGCCTCAGGAGAAACCAACCCTGCTGACGCTTTGATCTCAGACTTACAGCCTCCAGGACAGTGAGAGGATAAATTTCCACCCAGTCTGTGGTATGATATCATGGCAGCCCTAGCAGACTAACACATCAGTGCACTGTGTTGCTGTGATGAAAATATTAAAGTAATTGAAGTCCAGGACAGTGTCTGCGGCTTGAGAGGCCCACACATGGTGACTGTCTCAGTCTCTGTGAGGTCCTCTGATCTCTCTTCCTCTGGAGTCAAGCCCCTCCTTCCTGGTATTTTTGTGCAGCCCCATACTTGCTGTTGGCTGTGGGTTCAGGTGGGCTTGCACATGACAGATCCTCCCACAAAGCTCAAACAGCACGCGCCACCTCCTCCGCTTTCTCCTTCCTCTGTGGACACAGGGAATGGCTTCCTGGGGAGATCCGAGCAGGGTTAGAGCCTTGTAGCCCTCTCCACAGACTAACAGGACACAGAGTAGGGAGGAGGGATAGTGGAAGTTAAGCAGGTGCTTGGGACCAGACTGGCAAGGTTCAAGTCCTGGCTTAAATATTAACTTGCTTTTGGTCGCAGACAAGTTTCTTATTGTCTCTGTGCTGCTGTTTTCTTATTTGTAAAATGAGGATGATAACAATAGCAGTGACCTCATAGGGCTGTGGTATAGATTAAAGGGTTACTCCAGGAAAAGTGCATGGGAAGGGGGTGCTGCTTTAGCCATCATCACTTCCTGCCCCAACCCCACTGGCAGCACATCTATGAAGACTAATACCCCTGCCCCTCCATGGGCTGAGCCTTCCTGTAGTCCCACTATGCAGCCTGCACCTAAGCAGAGGCCGCCTCCTTCATGGCAAGGTGCCTCCTGGCTAATAAATAGCCAGATGGAGGCAGACATAAGTGCAAGGGCAGAGATGAAAGATGAGGTTTGAGTTTACTAATATGGTTGATTTGGATTTCTGCCCTATCTAACTATGGAAGACTATCCATTTAAACAATTAACTGGCCTATTCGCTTTAATCTTTAAATCTCTTCCAAGTCATAAATTAGGCACCAAAGAAGAAGCCTGACAATAATTTCTGGGAGGGCAAAGTGGACAAGTTCAGAATTCTTGCAAAGCCTACCAGTGACCGAAGAACCAGGATCAGAGAGATATTGTGCGTGGGGTGGGGTGGGGGTGGGGGAGCATACTGGCAGCAACAAGCTAACAAAGGCGCATACTGTTCTTAGTCTCATATCTTAATACACGTGCAGGCACACACACACACACAGTTTATACACATGGATGTATGAGTGCACACGTTATGTATGTATATTTGCACACGTTACAAATGTATATCTAGATGTGCATGTATGCATGAATATATACATACATGAATATGTACACCATGTGTAGGCATATATGCATGCATCCGTATATATACATACAAATTTTGTATAGATGTTTAAGATACACTATGTGTGCACATGTATTGTGTGGGTATGCATACATGGACTGTATATGCACATGTACATGAGTCTATATATGCATGCACCATGGGTGCACATCCATGTATGCACATGTGTGCATGTATACACATACACACACATCCCTTTTTATACCTACTAGTCACACTGTAACAGTAGAAGGGGAGTCAGCCATCTGAGCACAGACCCTTCCTAGCTACGTGATCTTAGGCAAGTCACTGGACTCCTGACTCACTTTCCTCTCTTTGTAAATGAGAGAACTCAATCCTATAATTACAGTCACTAAATTGTTGTATCACTAGCTGCAACATAATATTGGCATAAATGCAGCAAAGCCTCAATGTTAACTTCTTGTATGTTTCTTTCCATTCCCTTCAACTCTGTCCATCAATGGGGATAATCAGGGATCCCCCTGGTGGCTGAAATGTGCAGGTAAAGTCATCCAAGAAGCTCTTGTCTTAAATAAGCAGTCCCTTCGGCTGCTCTCTAACCTGGCAGAGAGGGAGTGAGGGTCAGTGGGCAGCTGGCCACTGCAGTGGAGCTCAGGACAGATGCTGCCCTGGTGCCTGCCACTGCCTAGCCCCAGCCAGGCAGCTGGGCTCCTGACTAGAGCCAGCAATCCTGGTTGGCAGTTCTCAAGCCAGCCTGGCGCGGCAGACGAGGTGGGCTGACCCCATCTCAGCTACTTTCGGTAAACATGGTTTAAATAACACACTCATGCTTCTTTGGCAGAAGAAAATTAAGTGGAGAAATTACCTTTGTTTCCTCTTGAAAACTTGGATGGGGGAGAAATAGTTCCAAAGGTTGTATGTGCACTCACATCCCCACATTTTCACTTCACAAAGGATGCATTCAGATGACTATTAAAATGCTGTGACCAGCTTTCTTTCTCCTCAGATCAATACAAAGCTGTATCATTAGGGTCATCAATTTTAACACTTAATGTTCTCCATTTAAACAATTTCCCAATTAGCTAGAATGGAGTTTTACTTCTCAATTAATTTAGGATTTGTTATTAAAACCTATATTTTGCTAACTTCCCCATTCGCTTTACAGTAGTCATAAAGTAATGCATACACAGTTGTGTGCATGTCTTATGCATATATACACATATACATACACATACTTGCATAGGTTAAAAATGATGACAAAGGGATGGAAGGAAACTTGAGGGTGATGGATGTGTTTATTCTCTCGATGGTGAGTGATGGTTTCATGGTGAATACAAGTGTCAAAACTGATTATATTATATACTTTCTTTGTACATATGCAGTGTTTTGTGTGTGAGTTATACTCCTATAAAGTTGTGAAATATAAAAAATAGCTTAAAACTCAGAAATCCCCATCAATGTTCTTCCTACACTTCACCTTGCAATATTAAATGGAGACTTGTAATTTTCCTACTAGAAGCTTGTCTCCATTTATAACCATTTACTATTATTTTATATTTATTGAACTTAAGTAACTCAGTCTTCACATGTAAGGTTTCTGCTATGGAGCCTGAAGACTCCAAATGTAGGCCACTTGTGCAGTGAGTGACAGTTCCAGCTCAGCAAAATGTCGCCCTCGGCCTGATCGCACCCAATCCTCACTAATATGACAATGACAATGTAAAGGGGCAGAATGGAGCCAGCAGACATGAAAGGGAATCTGCCTTCCAGGGCATTCCCTGCACAGCCCTGTCAATACACCACTGTGGGTGCAGATTTGGGGTTTGCCCATATGAAAGACCAGGTGAGAGAGAAACGATTGAGAGAGAAGGGCCAAGTGAGGGGTGCAGGGATGAGGCAGAAACAGGCCAGCGATACAAATATGCTTACTTCCACCACCAACTACACTTCTCTTGTTGGAACAGCAGCTCTGTAAGTTTGTGCATCTGCCTCTCTGGTCTTCTCAGGCTCCTGACAATAGGACATAATCACTTCTCCTTTAAATTTCTTGTTGGAAAAATATGAGCCTGAAAATACTGGATTCTCAGCCTGGGTGTCAGCTGTGGGACTGGTGGGCTCCGTGGCGCATGGCAAGTGCCGGCCTGTGCTCAGGGAGCACCTGCTGCCAAGCTATGCTCATGGCTTACTTGAAGGATGCGAGTCCTTTGGGAAGGCTCTTTAGACATTCCAGGAAGAACCAGAATTTCAAGCCAAATCTGACTTTTAATACTGGCAACTTTACCTGGCAGAGAGGATGCGTGTGTGGGCTAGACATGGCAATCTGCCATCCATTTCCATCCTGTGGCTGATGATTTGTATGATTCAGGATGTCTTTATATTCCTCCCTACCACTTCTTATTCACACAAAACATACAGGGAAAGGATGTATCCGCTCTTTAAATCTTGTCCCTTATGGGCCAAAGAAGAAAGTATGATAGATATTGGCTATTCTATTTGTGTTCGGGTTTTATGTCTTGGTTATTTTTTCTCCTCACTTCCTACCCTGAAGCCCTGTAGCAGATTTATCAACCAGGAAACAGTGTGTCCAGTCTAAATAATCTCAATAGATCTAATCTCTTTTGGGGGGGGGGGTTCTTTTTTCCCTTTACTGAAAAATACACTCAGAGCCTTCTTTTATGCAGCTTCGTTCACAGTAACAAAAATTTGTCATTTTCTTAATAAGAAGGAAAAAGAAGGGTTATAATACAAAGCCTTTAAAGGTAAAATCAACACAGAAGTAACAGTAAATTTAAATCACAAAGCTTCCAGCAAAGGGAGTTATTTGACAAAAGGGTTACCAATTATGTGTTGCTATTGGTGACAAATAAAGCAAAGAAACCAAAAATATACAGATAACTCCTGAGCCTCATTTTATTTAATACTTGAACCTCTGTCTTCACTGAAGTGTTTGAAGTTTGCTTGTTGTCATTTTACCATGGTGACTAATAAGGTGCAAAAGCTATTTTGGGTTTTTCTCCTGCTCCACATTCCTTGGGTATGAAGGATGAAACAGTTAACACACACACACACACACACACACACACACACACACACTTCAAAGAAGCTGGAGGAAGCAAGTGCTCTGTATGTGGATTAATTTCTGGGTCTGGATAATCTGTAATTGGTTATGATGATTCCAGACATCTTGAATACTTTTTTGAAAGGCCCTGACTTTCTCTTGTAATTTTTGGAAGATGTACTCTTATGCCTATGGCAGAAAAGTTTGTTTTGTTATGGGAAATGTTAGTCTGCACGTGGAAACGTTTTGAATCACATTACATGAGCTATGGAAGTTGTGAACAAACTGTATCATATTATGAATCCAAATTAGCATGAAAACTGTGAAAATTAGCAGTTGATAAGCATCACAAACACAGATGCGATGTGTGATTGATTATAATGGGTGCTAAAATAAAATGTCAGTGAGTAAACCAGTTTTAAGATTTTTCCAAATTGTTTCATCTGTAGAACTAGGAGCATTTATTTACAAGTAAGTGATTTTAGAATCATATGAAAAGGTCAAAAGTACTGGTGAAGAGAGATGGCAAACATTATCATATAAACTAGCTTGCATTTTAGAAATCACAGCATGCTCAATTGTCCACTGGCAACACAGTCTCCAGGGTGAAACTAAGAATTTAAGCCAACTATAGTTGAAAAATAATGCACAGTTTTTCTTTTACTTTAGCATTTGCTACAGAATTGGTATTCCCAAGGGATTATTCATGCCATCAACTTGTCTGCATGTCTCTAGTTAGAAAACGTGAGCTACCATCTTTTGTGGATAGGGTGTATGACATGATGGAAAAAAGAAACAGACATGGCTCATAAGGAGAAGAAATGACCTGCAATAAGGGATGGGTTCTGAGCTGAGTCAGAAATGAGAAACTTTCTGAAATGCAAGTGCTTTGGGAAAAAATGTTTCACCTAATTAATTTGTCTGATTCTTAGAAGGCTCTAATGCCAGCACGGTGACAAGTTACATGTAAATCTACAAAACTTGTTCATCAAATGGCCCTTGATTCTATCCAACATCTATCAGGCCATCTCTCATGGAGATCACTAGAGTATCATCAAAGATTGACCACTCACGTCTTTGGCTAACTTTATGATCAAGTAAATTGGGAGTGCCATGTTCAAATTCTATTCACCCCATGTAAGCTGACTTAGCCCTACTGCCTTTGTTTTCCCCCACCACATACCTCTGTCCCCTATTTTTAATCGAGTTTGATACACTTACTGCATCATATTTTCTGCCTCTTGAACCAATAATTCTATGAGCAGTATCACTTTCCCCTGTTCCAAGGATTTGCCTAGAGATTTTCTGTGCCCATCTTTCTTCAGCATAATAGCTACTTCTTACACAAATGCTTATTGCTGTAATTATATACAATCTTCTACAATCTTTAAGTCTGGGACATAAATCCTAATGCTTTCCCCAACATTCAGGTAAACATTACCTTTTCTTGTTTAGACTTTCCCCACTTAATGATTTGAGGTCAAATGACTGCTACTTATCAGACAAAAGTCCTTTATTTCAATTTTAAAAAAAAAGGCCCTTTCTAACTTGTTCTATGCTTCATTGTGAGTAATTTCTGTAACTTTCTGGTTTTTTCACCAATACACAGCACTTATATATAGCTTTGACTTATATTTCTTTATTATTAATACCAATGTAAGCTGTGATAATTCCTTCATTAGTCATAGCTAACATTTTCATTGTGATCAGCCTGGCAACAGTCCTACATGTCAGGAATACTTACTGATTCTTTTTTTTTTTTTTTTAACTTTGAGCAATAACATTTAAAAACATCTTTTAGAGAGAAACATGACAAGCTTCAAATGCATCTGCATAATAAAAGTTAATCAAAGCAAGCAAGAACTAGTTGTCTTTTTATCTAAACCTTGAATTTTAACATATGACTATTTTTACCTACTCTGCCTGTCTTGGGACAATGCAGCTGAGGTGACTAGCTCTTCGTAACTGGGTGAGTTTGTGCCACTGCAGAGGGATCTCACACTCCAAGAGGAGCCGGCAGCACTTCTGCACAGATGTGGTGGTCACACCCTCTGGCATCTTTATCACATGTACAACCCTTGGGACTAGTACTTATCAAATGGAACCATCTTTACTTCTTTTCATGTGCCTGGGGAGCCACAGGTAGTAAAATCTAAGGCCAGAGGTCATGTGCTTGTTATTCACTCTTATAGCCCACAAAACTGGTGTAATACCTAGCATCCAGTAAGTACTGTGTCACTGTTTAGCGAATAAATGGGTGAAGACATGAACAGAATAATGCATAGAATAGAATAATGAAGAGAATAATAATATAGAATAATGAATAGAACACTCTTCTTCTCCCGCTTTTTTCTTTTTAGTGAACTATGTAAAATGGCGAAGTACACAGTAATGGGAAAACCTCAAAAACACAAAAACATTGGGTCCTATGTATCACTGAATGGATAGTATATATAAGGTGTGAGTTCCTACTATTTTATAGTTCATGTTTTTAGGCACTTAGTTTTATCAGGTAGACAGAAAGTTTCAGTTCTATCCAAATTGACTATACTGGTCAATTTATGGACACAATCTAGTTTTACGAAAAATGGGCAATAAAATCTGGAATTGAATATCCAATAAGAAAAATATGAGTTAATAATGAATTAAAATAAAGCAGAGTTCTTCACAGGAACATTTCCAAGTATCAGTGAATTTCAGACAGGGGAATATTATCAACCTAAAATTTGCATATAAAAGTCTTTACCTCCTTCAAAAAAACATGAACCTCAGTCAAACAAATCTCTGTTATTATGCATTTATATGTAAATCCCAAAGGAAGAAAATTGTGGGTGTACAATGAGCCCTTTCATCCTGAAAGGAGGAAGAACAACAGGAAAATCAGAGCCAGGGCAGAAGAGACACTGGGAAAGGTCCAAGGTCAGGAAGAGGCCCGTCCATCAGAAGCGCTTGGCCTGAGTAGGGAATGACGCACAGCAATAAACTGTGGGGGAAAATAAATGGCAAAATGTGAACGCACACTTGCGGTGAAATAAATATTTGCCATTATCATTCATCTTCCAGCCCCTGGAGATTTAACACTGCATAGCAAGCGTTCTATCAGCCAAAGCATATTGTTATTGTTTTCTTCCTTTCCATTTAGTCTTTTTGTATGCCAGTTGTGGAAAGCGCTTATTGATCCAACAGATACAATTCTGTCTCCTGTAAGAACCATATCATAAGCATTACTTCCCTTATGGTTGGTCTTTCAGGTTGTCACATAAAATGATTTGCATCTGATATGAAACCGAAGGTCCTTACAAGCAGAGACACGAAGCAGCTGGTAGGCAAAAGTCATATTTCTTACCTCTTGAAAAAAAGTCTAAGTTACTTATAAAACTCCAGAGGAAAATAGACAATATGGCTTTGTGATGCCCTCAGTTTCAGATCAGTATATCCCATCTTGATAACGGTGACACTGGGCAGGCCCCACATATAAACTTAGAGAATACTGGTTGATTTACTGAATTGGAGATGGACATCTACTTCAAGTACCTGTGGAGCAAACTCCTGAGTGCTGCTGTTTTTTCTACTGGGAGATTGACCTGCAGTGCAAAGGGCTATTACATGAGAGTAGCTTTAAATCTCGGAAGGCCTTGGGAGAGAGGGATTAAAATAAAGAAGGGCCATGCCTGAGTGCACATTATCACCCAAAACCTCCTAAGACAAACAGTTTAGAAGACTATTGTCATAAGGGAATGCCTGAGTCAGAATCCCTATTTACTTCTTAACTAGTAAAACAAGGTAATGATATTTAATAACAACTTCAAACCATTCTTGAAATATCAAGATGTTTATGCCTTATTTCTGGGAAGGACTTAAATTTACGTCAACCCAAAAAGAAGTTCTTAAACATGGTTTTTATGCCTAACCTGAGTTCATGCTACAAGTTAAAACTCCAGGAAACAAGATACAGTTGTGTTTATTTGCATCAGCTTAGGGCTTCAGCACTGACTCATGAAAATCAAAGAAATCTGTTCTCAGGTTTCTTAACTAAATAATTTTACTTCTTTTCACCATTTCTATTCATATTTGTTACTACTTTGGAGTGGTATGTTGGTAAATGGTTACTAACCAGCTCTTTGGAGGAAAAAGTTATAAATAGTTATAATCAGGTTTACTTATATAAAGGATAAGCAGCACAAAATTTATAAGTAATAAAATGCACAATACTATTTTTTATGAATTCTGTATTACCAGTTGATTCTCATAGAATGCTTTCATTAATTTTTCCTAGATTCTTTAATCTGTAGCCAGTCAATTATTACTGTTAACAAACAAGTATAAGTTCAACATGATGGCATCAGACAGTAAGATGAAAATAAAACCAGAAAGATGTATGTTGGAATTTTACTCATCTGTCAATCCCATGAACGACTTGGCTGAATTGATCATGGTTTTTGGAAAATGGAGGTACAATTCAATTTTTTCTGCTATTCACAATGTATTGGCTACAGATATGACATACTTTTCTATTTAATCTGCATTGTTACATTTCCCAATCACTGTCTTACATCTAGACAATTAACAAGACCAATCAATACCTGATTTATAACATTTGCTAATTCCTATGCTATAAATAGTTTCTCGATGGTTGATTTCTGCTATTGACATCAGTCACTGAATGCGGTGCTGGGAAGAGATGTACAGTAGTGCACTGTGACATATTTTTACTATTCTATAGCATTGAATCCTACAGATCTGATATATGTAAACAACCTCAACAACATCGAAATAGTAATGAAATGTACTAAAATAATTAGGAAGTGATGAGTTTTTAGTATTTGATACTTCTGTTTTTAATATTATTTATTTAATTGTATGTCTGTATAATTTACTTTTTAATCGTGGGTCTGTTCAGCCATTGGTTTGCAAAATTCCTGAAATTTTAACAATCTGCTTTTATGAGCTGGCAAAGTGCTGTTCTGTTCCATTGAGTTGTCACTAAGTTCTTTAATTATCTCTCAAGTTAGGGACATTGTACCTTGTAAATAAAAGACTAAGAAGTAATTAGCAAAAAGAAATAGGCTCATAAGGTTTTTTTTAAAAAAGCAATATATAGAGCTATTGTGATTCTCACTACTTCTAAGCTGTATCCAATCTGTAGTCTACGTTGGGTTGATTTAATGGTTTTCAAGGTACAATAATAACAGGCTAAAAGTTCAGTTCCGTATTTTTCTAATGTACTTTTGAGTAGGGACAGATTCTGCTCCCACAGTTGACGATTTCCTTCCATTTTATGAAAAGGCCCATTTGCTCCCGACCCACTTCCTGTTTTCCTGGATGCCATGCCTGTCCCGTGGCAGCAGGGACAGCTGTGTGGCTGGCTCTCCTGCCAGGGAAGGAAAGTGGCAAATAAACACCAGCCAAGGGCAAGAATGCTTCCCAGGGCTTGCTCTGAGCTCCACACCTGTAGTGTTTCACAGGTGATTCCTACGACAAACAGGACGCACAGAACTGTGGTTGTGTCACAAGCTTTAGAATTAACTGCTTTGTTTTGAAATAGGAAAAGTACTTAGTTTGGGCTCAAATTTGAGAATAAGGCATTAGGAGACTCTAATGAGGACTGGTCCCAACCTAAGGGGCATCAGCCAAATTCCTGTCCTGCCTTCTCCAGTTCCATGCCCTCTGCTCAAGCAGCACATGGCTGTTCACCAAGCCAGCAGCCCTTAGTGAGCATCTGGTCCCCAAATGTAGAGATAGGATTATAGCCACCAAATATTTCAAGCTGTGTCACAAGTATTTCTAGATTCATAGCTCCTCTGCTGGATCACTTGCTTACAATATAAATCGTTCTTCTTCTTATTTTTGCATTGATCAAACTCAAGATACTCTCTTCTAATTCAAAATAGATAGTTCATTCCTCTCATTTTATTTCCCTGTTTCAGAGTTTCCTTAAAGTTCTTTAGAATTGGACACTTGGTCACAAATTTAAAATCAATTAGCTAGAAACAGTATCCCTTGTTGGGGGGGGTCACTTAGAACAGGAGACAATGACCTATCTTTCCTTTATACCTTTTGATCTTTTGTCAATTACCCTGTAAATGTATGCCCAAGGAAAGGTTTCTTTGCTCAAGCCTGTTGTAGAAAAATGTGTAAGAAAATGACAGTCACTGAATATTTTCATTTTAAAAATGTAAAGTAAATAGAGAATCTGTAATTTGAGCTCCATATGCATTGATCTTTAAATCTCCAAGGTCTGCTAATTGAAATAGATAATTCATAACTTGTTAATAGCCTAATTATAATCCACACTGCAAATCTTGTAAATAAACAATTCGCTAAGGGAATAGGCTCCATTATGGTGATTCACAATGAAGGTTCAACTGAAATCAAATGTCGGCAGAAAGCAAGCTGATTAGAAAGTTATGAGGAAAAATCCATATGCACACAACTGTATTGGTTTAGACATGCACATAAAACATCTGTGTACATGATTAGATATCTAAAGTGTAATGCAAATTCTTATTAACAAGAAAAAACATGACTAAAGACCACATACCAGGGAGCCATTCTTCCATTGTTCTTAAAACCATGCTGGGAAACATCAAACACACACCAAAATCCTACTAGTGATGCCCTTTGTGACATGCGGCTTTGAGAGGTTACATACCTTAATAGCCCTTCTCCTATATGTGTGGTATTTATCAACTCAGACTCTGCAAGTTGTCCTGACCATGACAGCCAGGAACACATGGACAGCCTGGATCAGGCAACAGAAATCTCAGTTCTATACAAGGTGACAACAGGGAGCACGAGTTTGTTTTTTGGCCACACACACCTTCACACTTGCCCTATGTTGCCTTTAAAAAGGCTGCACTTTGTCCACTGTAAACTAACTCTGGAAGAGACAAGATTATGCTTTCTACAGCTGGAAGTAATTTCAAGTGAGATCCAGTATTCTTCAGATTCGTGTGATGAACACACCTCTTACTACAAGGATTATCAAGAAAGCAGATGCCTTAGTTCCTGAACACTGAATAGGCATATTCTACTGCTAGGAGCATTTACAATAGCTCCTCTGCTCTGGAAAAGCAGAAAATGAGAAGTGTAGGTGGAGGCTAGATTTGAAGTGGCCAGTTCTGCACTGAAATCATCACTCCAGGAGGACGGTTCTTTGGTGACTTTTGACTTTCTGATGCTTGGCCTTACTGTTTTTGAGCCAAATCACCCACTTACTCTTCATCATTGGCTCACCATCCTCTCTGTACCTACTCATCACACATCCTCCATGCTCCAGACTAAAATCAAACTGAAGGCTGCAACCCATGTGTAGTGCACACTGCTGGCTATTCACATAGCATACATCACCCATACTTCCAAGTTAACAGAACTCCAGCATTGACCAGTGACTTCCACGTACCTCAGAGAAAGCTGACCGCATCCACATCTGCCAGATGGGCCTGGCTCATCTAAGGTCATTCCATTCTTGCCAAAGAATTGGCTCAGTATATTACTCAACTGTAGTCAATGAAACATGAGAGGAACTCTTTAGTGTGTGTGTGGGGGGGGTGTTCTGGGAAAGGTTTCCTTTCTCCTACAAAACTATTAAAAGAGTTATAGTCTGTCTTCCTCTTATGAAAATTCTAGTGTCTGGATATGATACTTGGAACAGTCACAGACCCGTTGCTCCCAGTCTTAGGGGAAAGCCGACCCCCAATATGATACAGAGAAGAACTGGGAAGAACCAAGATCCTTAATGACAACTTGGGCTTCAGATTCAACTAACATTGAATGCTACTCCACTCTGGGGTTCCTGTTCCATGAGATAACACATTCCTTAACTGTTGAAGTAGGTTTGAGATGGGTTTTGCTTACTTGAAACTTGTTTGAGTTATCTATTGCTGCAGAACAAATTATCCCAAAATTTAGAGGCTTAAAACAATAAGCATCGACTATTCCATAGTTTCTGTGAGTCTAGAATCTGAGCATGGCTTTGCTGGGTGCCTCTGACTCATGGCCTCTCACCAGGCTACAATCCAGGTGTCAATCAGGGCTATGGTCTCATCTGTAGGCTCTACTGGGGAAAGATCTGCCCCCAATTCACTCAAGTGGCTGTTGGCACGTTTCTAGGCTCATGATCAGTGGACAAAGGGCCTCAGTTCCTCACTGGCTGTTGGCTGAAGTCTCCATCAACTCCTTGCCATATGGGTCTCCACAGAGCAGCAGCTCACAGCATGGTGGCTGGCTTTCCTCAGAGTAAGCAAGTGAGAGAGGGTGCCCAAGATGGAGACCACAGTCCCTTTCAACCCTAAACTTGGATGTAAGAAGTGACATCCCACTACCTTTGCCATATTCGATTCCTTAGATAGGAGTCACTAAGTACAGTGCGCATTTACGGCAAGAGACTACAAGAGGCTAGGGGGTGAACACAGGAGGTGGGAATCACTGAGAGCCACTTCAGAGAGGCCAACACACAACTGAAGGCATCCCAGAAGCAAGGCCAGACCAAGAAACCACTCAAGAAGAAACCAAGGCTGGATGCTGAAATCCACGGAGATCTTCACATCTTTCTCAAGTATAACTGCAACAGGCTTTTGATGCAGTGTTAACTCTTTTGAGGGGTGTCCTATAGACAGACCTAAAATGCTGGGTACTAGATGCTCTTTAGCCTGGAAAACATGTTTAATGAAGCTGAACAGAATTGCATATTCCACCATAATTTGATACCTACAATTCACATGGTGAGATAAATTCTGGTATATTT
The DNA here is from genome assembly GCF_002776525.5 of Piliocolobus tephrosceles. Lineage (NCBI taxonomy): Eukaryota > Metazoa > Chordata > Mammalia > Primates > Cercopithecidae > Piliocolobus > Piliocolobus tephrosceles. The sequence continues at coordinate 39,411,163 of NC_045441.1, forward strand.
CTTTAGTAAATTTATGCTATGTGTCAGGCACCAATCTGAAGGACGGATACAAATATGGATAAAACAGTTAACCCTCGAAGTGTCAACAGCTCGAACTAGTAGAGGAGGCACATAACAGGTGTGTGTAATATGGTATGGTGAGTACGGTAAAGGACAAATGCCTAGAGGGTAATGGGAGGAATTCCCACTGGAGGGAGTGAGAGGCTTGCCAGAGATAGGTACCTGAGATGGCCACAGGGCGTGCACAGAGAACTTGCCCTGTGCACCTGTGGCTTGAGCAGGTAGGGAGCTGAGAGCAATCTGCACACGGGCTCAGTGAGCTGCAGAGCTGGCTGCCAAGAGGTGGCCTCTTACAGCCACATACACCCGGGCAGGTGGTTGCTCCACCTCTTCTGAACTCTTGATACAAACCATGTATTTGTTCACAAGAGTTCAGAAGCTCCACACATAAGTGGCACTGAACATCTGAGCACACAGTCTTCTCCATTTGGCCTTTGTTCCAGGTAAATGTGGTTTTCATGACCGAGTATCAAGTACTAACAACAGTTTCAGCATCAAAATGGGAGTGAGGGCTTCGTGCTTGGGCTGAGTTCCAGGCAGGCTGGCAGGAGGCTGGCTGTGGAAGAGAGGCTGGCAGTAGCCTATTGAGACCCCAGCAAAGTCATCAGGCCTGTGAGTGGGTCAAGATCTTACAGAGGTCAGGGAGGAGACAGGGGAATGGCTGGAACAGAATGGCTCAGAGTTGAAGAGATAAAATAAAGGGTGAAGTTGTATAGGACCTATTTATGTCTTCTCCTCGCCTTCTTAAATCTGCACACAAATCCATTATCCATTAGCTTTTTGAATCTTTTTATCTTATGAAGGTTAGTGGACACTAGTTTTCAAAAAAGTGTATTTCTCCTTTTTAACAGCCTGAGAGGAGTATACCATCTGCTGTAGAAATCACAACGGAGGTGAAAGCCACAGTGCCCCCTGGGAGTCTCTGCAGCGGCAAGAGAGAAGTACAGGGTGATGGATGAAGCACACATTGAGAGTCCGAGATCCCATAAAGAGAAACTCCTCTATACTGCTTATGGTGGTAAGGTCTCCTGCCTCAGTTTCCCCATGGTGACTGTGCATACCCTACGAAGCAGTGAGAGAGCTTCTGTGAGATGCCTGGTGGACCGACTAGGCCTCGTAGGTACTCAGGGTAAGCTCCCCTATAAACACAGTGTTTGTTATGTGAGGAACATAGTTTTAAAACTGAACTCAAAAGGAGATAGGCAAGTGCTTATAGCTGGCATTAAAACGTCTCCACTGAGCTTCCACACAGCCAAAAACAGCCAGAAGTTTGCTTAGGAGCGCAGGGGTGAACATGGGCCACAGGGACGCACATTCACACCCAGCACTCAGGTGCCAACATCCTGTGCCTCGCTGGGGATGGGTGGAAGGATCACCCAGATTTCAACATTTGGTAAAAAGATACAACAAATGAAAAGAAAAGATTCATTTTCCTTAACTTTTTTAAGTCCTGAAGGCAAGTTGCATTCTGCCTGCTTGGGCGGGGAATCCTGGTGCGTAAAGCCATAAACAATGAGCAGGCTGATTCTGCTAATTAGCAACGTAAAAGCTCGGAGGTGGATGCTGGAACTTGTGGTGCGCCGGCAGCCAAGAGCGTGGGCTGGAGCGGCGCAGGAGAGGGAGGGGAGACTCTGAGTCCCAAGAAGGGCAAGGCGCCCGGCTGATCTGCAGGGGAGGGGGAGATGAAATTGGTGTACTCCATCTGACGCCTCCTTCGGCCTCCCTGTCCCAAACTCCTCTTCCCCGCACTCCATTGCTGTGGTTGTGACAGGGGAAGAGGAGGCAGAAGGCGAATTATGATGCTGAGGGCAAAGGAAGCCCCAGGTGCATGGACCTGCGGGAATGAACTAGTATGGAGCTGGCAGAGGGCACAGGGAGGAAATAGAGCCACAAGACAAGATGAAGGTGAGTCTGGTCTTCTCTTTGCCACTTTGCTCTCCTTCCAGCCCAGACCTGTCCGAAGGTCTAAGGGCAGCGGGTGGGGAGGTTCCACAGCTCTGCAGAGATGCAGGATGAAGCCTGATGCCTCAAGCCTGCTGCAGCCTTGGTCAGTACCCCTCCCACATCTTGTCGGCACATTGCCCCAGCAGATGCTGCACCTGCACAGTCAATGCCCCCAACACACAGGGAACCCAGGAGGAAGCGAGGGTCTGCAAGTTTGCACCCAGCTCTCCCATCCTGTGCAGGCTGCCACACAGCCCTGGTGCTGGGCCCATTCTGTGATTGCCAACGGGCTGTACTTGGCTTTATAGCTTTCATCCAGCTATTTTTCCCTCACTTTTTCCCACAGGGAGGAGATTCTGTAGGTGAGGGCATCGCCGCAAGAGAGAGCACCGACTCTCATGGCCTTGGTGTGTAGGGCTTAAAACCCGCTGTCTTCGGAGATGAAATGGCTCTGGAGCCATCCACACCACAGCTGCTGTCTTTCTGATTGATAAGCCTAACCCTTCCTTTCTGAATGCCCTAAAAAATTCATTTGCATTCAGAAGCATGTCGAATGTCAAGACGATCAAACATATTTTAAGGGTGGAAAAGAGGTACTTGTGAAGAAAGATAAAATGAATCAGGATTATTTTGCCTAGAGAAATTCGATAAGTAATCAAACAATTATCTTCTTTACCCAGAAGCTGGCAGGCAGTTAATCATCATTTCGAAAGAAGACAGAAAAAGATAAAGCGGTCCAGTGGCAAAAAAAGTACGAACTTCCTAACCAGAAGGCTGTGCACACTCATGTGGGCACCAGCAGGGCTCCCGGCTGCATGCACAGTGACATTGTGCTGCTCCGTGTACACAGCCCAGGATGGCACTTGCTTTATCAGGAAGTGTCGCCGCACAGCTAAGACATACTGAAGCGGTCCAAACGCAGGCCTAATATGACCATAATGCCATGGAGTATAGAGAGTAAGTGTATAAAACTATGCCTGTCTGGAGGTGGGAATGCTATCCCTACTTTTTAAAGTCCAAAAGAACCCCAGGAAACAACAAGGAGAGCCTCATCTCAAACAGGGTGTGCCAGGAAACAGAAGCAAAGCAGGACTTTCATTCTGGCTATTAGTACACTCAAAGTGACCTGCTTCCCCTTCTCATACCTCAGTTTCCTTTTCCATAGACAAGCAGTACTCATGCTTGGCCGCTGGCCACAGAGTTCCAAGGCTACCTTACGAAGGACGTCTCCCCAGCTCTCGAGTGTGACCTCTGCAGATGTGCCCACAGCCTGCCTGAGTCAGCCCACCATCCAGATCACATGACGGCTGTGCCGGACAGCTGTCTCTACAGACACTCTGAGGTTCATTCTAGTATCAGAACACTGGCTCCTAGCTGACGTCCCTACAACCACAAGGTGTGTGTTTAGCTGAAGTCTGACCACAGATAGGCATGATTTCCTGGTTAAATTCTCCAGAGTGTGTTCTCTGTGAAATCAGACACACTGCATTCAGCATTGGGAAACAAGAGCTGAGAAGGAAAGGCACACACATCCAAAGACAAGAATGGAAAATCTGGAAACCCAGCCCTGACGTCACAGTGCCTAGAGAAATGAACAGTCAACACAGTCAGAATGAAGCAAGAGGAACATACGTTTGGGTCTCTGGTCTGAGGCCTCGGAACCAGTGCCTTCCCCGGGAAAGCTGAGAGGCTCCACCACATCTGGGTCGGGAGGTGGGTAGGGCGGGGGTGGGGGGAGCACTAACTGGGGTGGACCCCGAGCAGTGCCTCTGGGAGGCTTTTGTGGCACCTGCCGTCCACCACCTATACGGAATCAATAGGGAGTTACTTCAGCAGGTTAAGCTAAGCCATCACTCACCAGGCACCAAATCCAACCTCACTGGGCACCAGATCCAGCCACACTCAATACCAGATCCAGCCACACTTAACACTGGATCCAGTCTTATCCAGCACCTAATCCATTCTCATCTGGCACCAACCACATCCAGCCACACTCACACTTTAACATTTTACATACGTGGTGTTCTATCATTGGAGCGGTTTGGAAAGACAGGCCTGGTTGCAATTTCTTTTTAACAGACACAACTACATAAATGCTGGGCTTGAAAACTATCCTTCAACACCCCCTACAGAGTTTTGTCAAGTTTAAAGGAACTCCTTTTATTCATGTTAGTCTTTTTCAGGTTCATAGATCTGTTTTTAGCCTATTCTTGTTGCTTTTCTAGGTCACTGACCTATTCTGGCTAGATGAAGCATTCATTTAACTTATCTCCTGAGCCATTTATACTTTTCAACCCCTTTGGTTGTTTAGGGTAATAGTTCTCCAAGTTTGTTTTGAAGAATGTCCTGAGTTGTAGAGAGGGTGGGGATGTTGTGTCCCAAGCACATGGGACACAAGGACTCAGGCCTCCAGGACGGAGTCAGGGGGTCCTGCCCTGGGTTGAAGTGACTGGCCTAGGGATCAGCGCGACCCAAACACATACAGCCGTTTACAGTGGATGCCACTTAAGATTTAAACCAGGGGCTTTTGTCCCTTTACAAAAAATGGGGAGAGAGCTTGGAAGGGAGAAGGGAGGCTCTTCATGAAATAGGAGAAAACCAGTTTATTTTAATGATCCACTGACAATGTTTTCTTTCAATCCTTTGGGAAAGGGGATGAGGTGACATGCAATACAGGTTATTGCTTCTTAGGGTAACTGACTCCCAGGCTGAAATGCTAACACATTAAAAGTGGGGAATTGACTAAGGGGAAAGACGCTGACAAACTGCCATGGAGCTCTCACTAAAGGTCCAGAAACTGCCAAGGCTGTCACTTATCCTGGGCGGACTTTCCCTCGTGCAGCTGCAGACCTTAGGGCAAACGCACAATGCGCGGCTGCCTGGGTGTGTTAAAGGGCATGGTGAGTGGCCTGTGAGTGCTGGTGGCTTCAGCATGAGCACTGACACATGCCATTCTCGGGGCTCTCAGCTCAGGAGGGTGTGACTCCTAGGCTGCCATTTTCCAGCCACTCTCTGAAAGAGCCATTTTTGTTCCTACATAAGTGAAATAACAAATGCTGAATGATTTAAAAATAAAATGAACCCCTGACTCCCCTGGACCTGGAGAGTGCCATCAGTCAGCTTCTCTCCACCTCGCCTGTAGCACGAGGGGTGGGCAATGATGATCTAATAGGTCTCTTTCTGCCCACAGATATTATGAGTTCATCTTCTTTCTTCTGGGCTCTCTTTTTCTCAAAGAAGATCAGGGTCTTTGCTAAATGTGTATCAGGAAATAAAAGTGGAGATCAATTTCAAACAGGATGGCCTAAAAATTACTGAGCTGATGTCAACTTGTCTATATATCACCTGTGGCCTCAGATCTCTTTGAAATGCCAGATGTCCTTCAAAGCAGCTTCCACGATGTCACCTTAGGAACTTCTCCTTTTGTCATCAGTGACACATCACACACTCACACTCACAGGCTTTCCATTTTCACCCTCTCCGGGCTCCTACAACCGTTTCCCCGTTTCCACCGTCCCCCACCTCCTAAATACTCACATAATGCCCACGAAATACTGCTAGTAAGATATGAAGTGAACTTGCAATTATTTCTTTCCAGCCCTTCTTTCTTTAGCATTAATATTTTTTGGGTTAATGCCATTATGGATGAGGCCACTGCAGGAATTCACATCAGAGGTGACATTCCAGGACACAGCAAGCATCCCCGCATGCAGACGGCAGGCCAAGCCTCACTCACCCATTGTGCTCTTCCTGTTCTCCTCCTTATCCTCAGTGCGGCTGGGGATCAGGGGACTTGGTGGTGGTGGCTGTGGTGGAGGAGGAGCTGGCGCTCGCCGCTTCTTCTTCTGTAAATCAATCTGCGACCCTAGAGATACCTACGAAGTATAAAGAAAGAAAAAGGCAGGCAGTGTCAGGATGACCGTGCTGGGGCAGGACCTGCACGCGGAAGGTGGTGCTCCAAGAAGGTTGTTAGATGGCCAGTTCCCTTTCCAGGTCCTCCCATGCAGGCAGGGGAGGTCGTGAGGCAAGAGACCAGCGGATGTCCAAGGAGTGGCCTGGAGGTAGCACAGTGTTGCTCACAGACACCCTAAAGACCCCTATGAGCAGGGAGCTCATATTTTCCAGGGACTCCAGGCAAGTCTGGAGACTTGGTAAACTTCCCTGTCACACAAGAGAAGGAGACCCACAGCCCTTCATTAAATGTAAGAAGAACAATTCCCTCCGGAACAGGATGGGCTGCCGTGAATTGTGATCACACAGAGGAAGAGCTGATGGGTTCAGCTCAGACCTCACCCTGACCTGACTTAGGTTTGCTTCCCTGACTGCATGTTCATGTTCCAGAGCAGCCACAGCCAAGACTATCTAATGGTCCACAGGTGGACACATCTTGATCCAGAATCGCAACGAAGTTTCTTAGTATATGGGACATTAGATCAGTGTATGGACATTAGCCCCCCAACCACAGCAGAAATCCATCTCCTGCTCACAGCCTTTAACAGTGAAAGACACACAGCTTCTAAAGCCAGCTCATGAATACTGGGCAGGTCTAATTGCTGAACGTGAAATCTGTTTTGTCTGTAAAATTGAATCCACTAATTCCATTTCTTTGTTTCCAAAGGACTACATAATCCTATTCTCCTCTCCTCATTAGGGTGAAAGTTTTTATGCATTCACTCTCATTGATTAAAATTCATTTAAAGGACATTGTGTGTAGAGCAGTGCTGAGTATATGCAAAGAATGGGTTGAGCATGGTGATGGGCACTTGTAGTCCCAGCTACTCAGGAGGCTGATGCAGGAGAGTTGCTTGAACCCGGGAAGCGGAGATTGCAGTGAGCCGAGATCACACCACTGCACTCCAGCCTGGGTGATGAAGCGAGACTGTGTCTCAGAAAAAAGAAAAGAAAACAACAAAAAAAGAATGAATATGATGACTATCATATAATGAGAGCTGTCCTGCTCTGGAGCAGCTCAGAGCCAAGTCTGCACCTCCAGTCTAAGTACTTCCTGGCCTTCCAAGGGCCCGTCACAGGAATGGTGCCTGCAACACCCCGCGTCTGCCACTGCAACTCTGACCTTGGTGCTCTCTGGTTTATTAACTCATGCTTGCACCATGTATACCACGTATACAGGAGACAGAAAGAGGGAGAGAGACAATGGGGTGTGGGGAGAGAGAGAGAGAGAGTGTGTGTGTGTGTGTGTGTGTGTGTGTGTGTGTGTGTAAAAAGTATCCTTTTAGGCTGGGTGCGCTGGCTCATGCCTGTAATCCCAGCACTTTGGGAGGCCGAGGCGGGTGGCTCACGAGGTCAGGAGATCAAGACCATCCTGGCCAACATGGTGAAACCCCAACTCTACTAAAAATACAAAAAAAAAAAAAAGAAAAAAAATTAGCCGGGCATGGTGACGGGCACCTATAGTCTCAGTTATTCGGGAGGCTGAGGCAGGAGAATGGCGTGAACCCAGGAGGCAGAGGTTGCAGTGAGCCAAGATCGCGCCACTGCACTGCAGCCTGGGCGACTGAGCAAGACTCCGTCTCAAAAAAAAAAAAAGTCTCCTTTTAGTTTTTATGAGTAATACACATTTATTGCCAAAAAAAGTTAAAAAATATATATAAAAGGAAGAACATAATCACTTTATTAATACTCAAACTACTAACAATTGGCATGCTTTTCTAGTCTACTTTTTCTTCTAAAAATAATTTTTTCTTTTCTGTTACAGTATAACCTCCTATACCTCTAAAATTCTGTAATAAATTTTACATAAAACATGGACATAACAGAAAGTAAATAACCCCACAAAGCTGAGTCAAAAAACAAGCAATTTCTTGTCCACCACCCTCTCTCCAGCAGTAACCACTTCACACTTTTTTTTTTTTGGTATTTATTCCATTTTTCTAAATAAGAAGCTTATTGTACTGTTTCTTGATTTTTCCATGTTAGGTATTAGCGCCCTACTCCAGAAGACGAGGATTTGATTCTTTGAGAGAAACACACACACACAAAGACTCATACTTTTCCTCTCCATTTTCCAAAAAATTATAGCAAAAGATTTAAATTAATATTTACTATTTATACATACTTAGCTATAGTAGACATCAAAATTATGAAAAATAGAAGTTCTCTTCAGCAGGAATTTTCTCCTGCTGAGATGTATAATGTATATCATAATTAAAATTTCTAAACTACCTTTTTGTTTTCCCTGAAATTGATAACTGATTTGTTTTCTAGCTTTTCTTTTTTTTTTTTTATTGTTATACTTTAAGTTCTAGGGTACATGTGTATATCTTAATTGCATTTCCTGGAAATTCCCTTTCCCTCTATTCAGTTCTGATCCTTGTTTCCTGGATATTCCGCCTGTTTTGTGTGGGGTTTTCTTTTCTTTTTTTTTTTGAGTCAGAGTCTCACTCTGTTGCCCAGGTTGAAGTGCAGTGGTGTGACCTCGCATTCCAGTGATTTTCCTGCCTCAGCCTCCTGAGTAGCTGGGACTACAGGCACTGCCACCACGCCGGGCTAATTTTTGTATTTTTAGTGGAGATGGGGTTTTGCCATGTTGGCCAGGCTGGTCTTGAACTCCTGGGCTCCAGTGATCTGCCCGCCTCAGCCTCCCAAATTGATGGGATTACAGATGTGAGCCACTGTGCTGGGCCCCGCCTATTTTGTGTGTTTGTTTGTTTTTGTTTTTAATTCACTGTATCTTAGTGGCATCCAGTTTCCAGAAACTTTCTGACACAAGATGCATATGAGGAAGATTTTTGAGACCTTCAAAATGTAAGAATGTTTTTATTCTACTATACTGGACAGTCAGCATAGATGCCTACAGGAACCTACGATGAAAAGAACTGTCCCTCAAAATGCTAAGCCATTACTCCACTGTTTCCTAGTTTGGAACTGTTCAGCTGAGACACCTGGATCCAGAGTGGGGCTCAATCTTCTGCATGGTATCTGCTTTTCCTCTGCAGGCTTAGGGGATTCTTTCTTACTCCTTCCTGCTCGGAAGTTTCATGATGGCAAGTGTTGGGAGGGGCTCTTTTCACTCATTGTCTGGGGCATTCACTGACCCCTGCAATCTGAATATCCTTAATTCTGCAGAATTTGTTACTGTTATTCTTTTCAACTTTTCCTTTCCTGTGTTTCTTTTTCTCTGGGATTTCAATTAATTGAACACTAAGGATTCTAATTCAATTGTCTTTTTTTTTCTTGAGTACTCTTGCCTGAATTTTTTCTGATTTTCCCCCTTTTCTTAGAAATTTTCTCCATTGTAAGACTCATGAGTTTTAAAATTTCTGTTACTGTTTTTATTTCTTTGAAATTTCCAAGAGCCCCTTCTTGTTATGGATTTAAAATATAGCATCATGGTCTTGTTTCCTGGATACCATAGCTTCTCTTTCCTCTTGGAAACTATGCTTTGTATCTTTTTCAAGAACACATTTTAATTTCCATTTTCTTCAGCCATATGCATCACACTTTCCTCCAGGGTCCTTTCTGCTCTCTGTCTTGGCCTCTGTTTATCATATTTTGACTCTTCCTCAAATTCATGGCTGATTGTTTATAATATGTGTGTTTCTGTGTCTAGGGTCTGTTCATACACTAACGGGATTCCCACTGGGGGATCTGGGCAGAAATGCAGTAGCTGAGAGATCCCCAGATATTCATACGTGCAGGACTGTCTGCTAGCTCGGCCATCATCCACACAGGGGAAGCCCAGTTCCTGCCTGAGGGAAGTTAGGCCTTCCCGAGTGCCCTGGTGAGAAGGCCTTGAAGCTCTCCTGTGGCATGTGGGTTTTCGCTCATCCCTGTGTCGGTGCAGACTGGGTTGTGCCTGATGTCCTGGAGTCAGAGTCTCTTAGTTCTACCACTGCAGGGGGTGGCAGTGCAGACATCCGGTTGTGGTGGGCAGGGAGTGGTATGGAGGTCTTACTGTTTCACATGCAGGTGTTCAGCCATTCCTTCATCATCAACTCGTTCCGTGGTCATGTGCGGAAAAACATGTGCCCCAAATTCCTGAGTTGTGCTAGGATCTGGCATCTTCTGCTGGGCCTCTTTCACCCAGCAGTCAAGTTTTAGGTTCTTCTGCTTTGCTAGGTATTTACCACAATCAGAATACACTGCAGGCTGGGCGCAGTGACTCACACCTGTAATCCCAGCACTCTGGGAGGCCGAGGCGGGTGGATCGCTTGAGGTGAGGAGTTTGAGACCAGTCTGGCCAACATGGCAAAATCTCGTCTCTACTGAATATATAAAAATTAGTCAGGTGTGGTGGTGGTCGCCTATAATCCCAGCTACCCAGGAGGCTGAGGCAGGAGAATCATTTGAACCTGGGAGGTGGAGGTTGCAGTGAGCTGAGATCATGCCACTGCATTCCAGCCTGGGCAACACTCTGTCTCAGAAACAACAACAACAACAACAACAAAAACAAAACACTGCAGTCCCAAAGTATCTACTGAAAACTGTCATCAGCTGCCAATGCCTCTCTCCTATTTGTCACATTGAAGTAATACTTTTTTTTTTACTGGAGTTTCAGAGGGAGAGACATAGATTTGTTTTGTTAGCCATATATTTTCCCATAGTTTTTCAGCTTTATTAAGAAACAAACAAGTAAACATTGTGTGTGTATGGTATACAATTGATCTGATATACATATCTAGAGTGAAACAATCACATCAGCTAATTAACATATCTATCACTTCACATAATTACCATTTTCTTTTTTTTTTCTTTGTGGTAAAAACACTTAATATCAACCCTCTTAGCAGAATTTCAAGTGTTTTTTAATGGCTGCCTAGTATTCCACAGAATTGATGAGCCATAATTAACTAAATTAGCTCCTTTGCCTTTAGCTAAATATTGAAATTATTTGGTTTTGGCAATAACAAATGAAACTTCTTAAAACGCTCTGTAATTTTACCTTTTTCCCACATTTCTTTTTCTCTCTTTATTTTTTGAGTTTTTAATAAATCCATTTACTAAAACTCCTCAGGTACAGAGCACATAAAATTCAGTGAAGAGACAAGATTCTAAAATTGCTATCCCAATTTTAAGACTCCTTGTCATGAAGAAGTGATGTTGACTAGATGGCAGAAAAGGAAGCCCCACACCTCAGTTTCCCCACAAAGACATCAACTTAACAGCAATTTGTAATCCAGAAGCTTTTATGAGAACTCCAGAAACCAGTTAAGAAGGCACAGGACCATAGGCAAGTTTAATGCCAAGAATGGCTATGCTGAAATGGGTAAGAAAAGCCATTTCACCTCAACTGTGACAGCCCTTCCCCTAAGCCAGTACAGCTCGGTGTGTGCAGGAGAAAAAGCCCAATTCATGGCTTTTCCCTCGGGAAGAAAAGAGAAGAATGGAATGTACGTCTAACATTCCAGCTTTTCAAGGGGGCTGCCTGAGGGACTAGTTTATGTCTCGACTGACTGGGAGCACTGACGGGAAACTGGCACACTCTGAATGCCTGGGAGCCACTGAGAAAAAAGGAGCTCAGAGGCTGGTTGCAACAGCGGAGATCTGCCAGTGCCACAGGCAGAGGCCAGCACAGCTCAGTGCAATCAAGAGAAAGCACCCAGCTCACTGCTTATCCCTTGGGAGGAAATAAGTAAAAAAGTACATGCAATGTTCTGGATTTGTGGGGAGGCTTATTCAAGGGACTGGTTTCTGTCTCAGTTGACTAGGAATATAGACAAAACTGAAACACTTTCGATGGCTGAAGATTTTAGAAAACTAGAGAGCTTAGAGGCTGGCTGCAGTGCCAGAAAATCTGCAGTACCATAGACAGATGCAAGAGAGAACAAGAGATTACAAGCTCATAAAGAAGAAATCAGCAAACCTTCTAATTGGAAAATATACCAACAAGCCCAGGGAAGATGGATACCCAGAAAAGGGTTGAGAGGCCCCAAGAATCTCTAGCTGAGCTGACTGACGTGGTATTACACTGTAAGAAACCAGTCTGTAAAGGCTGGAAGAGGTGGCTATTTTTTCAAATGCACAAATTACATTAAAAAATAACAAGGTACATGAAGAAACAGGGAAACATGGTCCAATTAAAGGAACAAAATAAACATCTAGAGAGAGAAATAACAAATAAATGGAAATCTATGGCCAGAAAAGACTTAAAAAAATTAAAGTTCAGTGCACTACAAGAGAATGCTACAAGAGAGACAGCTAAACAAAATCAGCAAAGCTATGCATGAACAGAATCATATCAATAAAGAGATAGAAACTATAAAAAACAGAAGTTCTGAAGCTGAAAAATAAAATAACCGAACTAAAAAGTTCACTGGAGGAGTCCAGTAGCAGGCTGTATTAAGAAGAAGAGGAAATAATCAATGAACTAAAAGACAGGTCACTTGAAATTATTGAGTAAAGGAATAAAAAAAAATTCAAAAAGTGAACAGAGCCTTAGGGACTTTATGGGACAATGTCAAGGGGATGAAAATATGCATTATGGGGATCAGAGAAGAAGAGAGAGAGAAAGGGGCAGATAGCTGATCTGGAGAAATAATATCTGACAATTCTCCAAATTGGAGGAAGGAAATAGACATACACAATTTTAAAAGCTCAAAGGACTCCAACTAGAATAAACCCAAAGAGGACCATAACACAGTTCATGAAAATCAAGCTATCAATAGTCAAAGACAAAAAAAGAAACTTGAAAACAGCAAGAGAGAAATTGGTTCATCACATGCAAGGGAGTCTTCTAATGTTATCAGTAGGCTTCTCAGTAAAAACTTTGCAAGCCAGAAGGGGGTGGAATGACATATTCAAAGTGCTAAAAACAGAGAAAAAAACCCCACCTGCCAACCAAGAATACTTAAAAACTTCCAACCAAGAATAGTTTATCTCAGGGGTCTCCAACCCTGGGGCGACAGACCAGTACCAATCCATAGCTTGTTAGGAACCAGGCTGCACAGCAAAAGGTGAGTGGTAAGTGAACAAGCATTACTGCCCAAGGTCCACCTCACATCAGATGAACGGCCATGTTAGATTCTCTTAGGAGCACAAACCCTATTGTGAACTGCGCATGTATAGGATCTAGATTGTGCACTCCTTATGGGAATCTAATGTCTGATGATCTGAGGTGGAACAGTTTTATCCCAAAACCATCCCTGCCCCACTGGTCCATGGAAAAACTGTCTTCCACAAAACTAGTCCCTGGTGCCAAAAACGGTGGGGACTACTGCTTTATCTGGCAAAACTATATTTCAAAAGTGAAGTCGACTCATTCAAGAAATCAATGTCCAGGCCAATGTCATAGAGCTTCCCCCTATGTTTCCTTCTAGTAGCTTTATAGTTGCAGGCCTTACATTTAACTTTTTAAAAACCATTTTAAGTAGATTTTTGTATATGGCATGAGATAAGGCTCCAATTTCATTCTTCCATATGTGGACATCAAACTTTCCTAACATCATTTATTGAAGAGACTGTTCTTTCCCCATTGTCTGTTCTTGATACCTTTGTCAAAAATCAATTGACCATAAACACTTGGGTTTATTTCTGGGCTTTCTGTACTGTTCCATTGGTTGATATGTCTGTTTTTTAGCCAGTACCATGCTGTAGTCAAAGCTATTGACTACAATAGCTTTACATTTCAAAATCAGGGAGTGTGACGCCTCCACCTTTGTTCTTTTTGCTCAAGATTTGGAGTCTTTTCTGGTTCCATAGTAATTTAAGAATTATTTTTTCTATTTCTCTGAAAAAAGACATTGGAATTTTGATAAAAATTGCAATAAATTTGTAGGCTCACTTTGGGTAGTATGGACATTTTAACAATATTAATTATTTTAAGCCATGAACATGAAATATCTTCCCATTTTTTGTGCCCTTTCCAATTTTTCAGCAATGCTGTATAGTTTTCAGTGTACAGATCTTTCACCGCCTTGTTTCAATTAACAAATACAAAAAATCATAAATAGGAATGCATTAAACTAACTAGCTCCTGCATAGCAAAGAAAACAATAAACAGAGTGAAGAGACAATCCATGGATTTGTTAGAAAATATTTGCAAACCATATAGCTGATAAAAGGCTAATATCCAAAATATGTAAGCAACTGAAACTCAATAGCAAAAATCTAAATAACTGAATTAAAAAGTGGGCAAACAATGTAAACAGACATTTTGCAAAAAAAAGGGATACAAATGACCAACATACATAAGAAAAAAGGCTCAACATCTCTAATCATATGAGAAATGCAAAGTAAAATCTACAGTGAGGTATCACTTCACACTTGTTAGAATGGCTATGATAAAAAAAAAAAGATGAATGAACCCTTGTGTATTGTTGGTGAAAATGTAAATTAGTACAGCCATTTTGGAAAATAGGTTGAAGGTTCCCCAAAAAACTAAAGATAGAACTACCATGGGATCCAACCATCCCCACCTCTGAGTACTATCCAAAAAAATTGAAATCAGTACATCAAAAGACATCTGCACTTCCATGTTCATTTCAACATTATTACCAATAGCTGCAGCAGGGCTGTATGAGCCAACTATCCCCACAGCAGGGCACAGTGGCTCACACCTGTAATCCCAGCACTTTGGGAGGTTGAGCAGGGAGATCTCTTGAAGCCAGGAGTTTGAGACCAGCCTGGACAACACTGCAAGACCCTGTCACTACGAAATGTTTTTTAAAGTTCAGCCAGGTATGGTGGCATGTGCCTGTAATTTCAGCTACTCAGGAGGTTGAGTCAGGAGGATTGCCTGAGCTCAGGGACTGAAGGCTGCAGTAAGCCATGATGACATCACTGCATTTCAGCCTGGACGATGGCAAGAGGCCCTGTCACCAAAAAAAAAAAAAAAAAAAATGTATAGTCAAGATATGGAATGACCCTGTGGCAATCAACAGATAAATGGATAAAGAAATTGTTTTATATATATATACACACACACACACATATATTAAAAAAAAAACATATATCTATTACTTATATATTTATATTACATATATATGTAATACTACACAACCTTTAAAAAGAAGAAAATTCTGTGATTTGTGACATCATGGATGGAACTGGAGGACATTATGCTAAGTAAAATAAGACAGCACAAAAAGACAAATACTGGATGTTCTCACTTATACGTGGAATCTAAAACAGTTGATCTCATAGAAACATAATAGAAAGGGGGTAACCAGAAGCTGAGGAGTAGAGGGAGGGATAGGAAAAGAGGAGACATTGGTTAAAGGGTGCCAAGTTTCAGTTAAACTGGAGGAATAAGTTTCAGTGCCCTGCATGGTGAGCACAGTTAATAACAATGTGTTGTATATCCCATAATTGCTTAAAGAATATAATTTTAATAATCTCACCACAAAAAATAAGTTAGTGAGGTAATATATATACCATAATTAGCTTGACTGAATATTTTGACAATGAGTACATAGATTAAAAATCACATTGTACCCCATAAATATATACAATTATTATTTATCAATTAAAAGTAAATAAATTTTAAAAATAAAGGAGAAATAAAGACCATGCTAGATAGATAAACGCTGATGAAGCTGATCACCTCCAGGCCTATATTACAGGAATTGGTAAAGGAAGTCCGTCAAGTTGAAATAAAAGGATGCTAGTTAGCAACATGAAAGCATATGAATAAAGTTACTCTCTGATGGAGTAACTATATAGACAAATATATAATCCTGGAATATAATATGCTTACAATAGTGTGTAAATAATTTCTAATTCTGATAGAGAATTAAAAAAATAAAAGCATAAAAATATAAGTACAGAACTATGTTAATAAATACAAAGTATGAAAATATGTACTTTGTGGCATCAAAATATGATGTGTATAGGGTGAAATGCAAAGGAAAACAGCTTTTGTATGTTACTGAAGTTAAATTATCAATTTAAAATAGACTGTTATAAGATTTTTTATGTATTCCTCCTGATAAACACAAAGAAAATACCTACAAAAGATGCACAGAGGAAATGAAAAGGAATCCAAGTACGTGTATTAGTCTGTTCTCATGCTGCTAATTAATAAAGGCATACCAAAGAATTGTCAATTTATAAAGGAAGGAGGTTTAATTAACTCACAGTTCCACATGGGTGGGGAGGCCTCACAATCATGGTGGAAGGTGAATGAGGAGTAAAATCATGTCTTACATGGCGGCAGGCAAAGACAGCATGTGCAGGGGAACTCCCCTTCATAAAACCATCAGCTCTCATGAGACTTATTCACTATCATGAGAACAGCAAGGGAAAGATCCACCACCATGATTCAATGACTTCCCATTGGGTCCCTTTCATGACATGTGGGAATTATGGGAGCTAAAATTGAAGATGAGATTTGAGTGGGGGACACAGCCAAACCATATTAGTATGTAACTACAAACGTCAACAAAATACAAAGGAGAGTGCCAACAGAATAAAAGAAAAACAAAACTACAAGATATACAGAAACCAATTAATGAAATAGTAACAAGTCCTTCTCCATTAGTAATTTCTTAAATGTAAATGGATTAAACTCCCCAATCAAAATATATAATCAAAATATTTAATCCATTAATGGCTGGATGGACTAAAACACAAATTTCAACTATATACTGTCTACAAAAGATTCACTGTGGATATAAGGACATAAATAGGCTGGAAGTAAAAGGAGGGAAAAAGATATTCCTTGCAAATAGTAACTAAAAGAGTGAATATGGACATAATTACATCAGATAAAATAGACTTCAAGTCAAAAACTGTCATGAAAGAAAGAAGGAGCTTATATAGTGATAAATGATCTACTCACTAGGAAGGTATAACAACTATAAATATATGTGCCTCTACCAGCAGTGTATTCAAATATATAAAGCAAACATTGACATAATTGAAAGTTGAAATAGACAGAAACACAATTAAAGTAGGATATTTCAATGCTCCACTTTCAATAATGAATAGATTAACCAGAGAGAAGATCCATAGGTAATAGAGGACTTGAACAACAATATAGACCAGTGGCATCTAACAGATACCTATCTCTGTCTCTTTCTCTATCTCTATGTTATATAGAATATTCTCTAAGATAGAGTACATTTAAAGTCACAAAAGAAGTCTTAACAAAATTAAAAAGATTAAAATCATATCAAGTATGTTTTCTGACTATAAATAACGGAATGAAGCTAGAAATCAATAGTAAAAGGAAAACTGAAAAAGTCACAAATATGTGCAAACTCAGTAATACAATCTTGAACAACCAAGGGTTCAAAGAAGAAATCACAAGGGTAGTCAGAAAATATATTGAGACAAATGAAAATAAAACCATAATATACCAAAACTCATGGGATTCAGGCAAAGCAATTCTAAGAAGAAAGCTTGTAATAATAAACACCTATATGAAAAACAAAGAAAGAGCTCATCAGCAATATGACTTTACACCTCAGGAAACTAAAAGAACAAATTAAACTAAAATTTAATAGAAAGATTAAAGCAGAAATAAATGAAATAGAAAATAGAAAAAGAAAAACATAACAGAACTTTGGTTACAATATTAACAGAATTTCAGTTTTTTTAAAAGATCAACAAAATTTACAACCCTTAGCTACACTAAGTAAAAAATAAGAGAAGACTCATATTTCAAAAATTAGAAACAAAAGAAGAGACATTACAAGTGATGCCACAGAAACAAAAAGGATCATAGGAGGCTATTGTGAATAATTACACACCAACCAATTGGATAATCTGGAAGAAATGGATAGATTTTTACAAACATATATCCTACTAAGACTGAGTTATAAAGAAATAAAAATTCTGGACATAACCTATAAGTAGTAAGGAAATTGAATCAGTAACCAAAAACCTTCCAACAAAGAAAAGCCCACAACCAGATGGCTTCAATGGAGAATTCTACCAAATACTTAAAGAACAAATACAAATTATTTTCAAAATCTTTCCAAACATTGATGAGGAAGAAGACTTCTAGATTCATTTTATGATGCCAGCAGGATCCTGACACCAAAAATAAGACAAAGATAGTACAAGAAAATTACAGACCAGTATCCCTGATGAAACATTGGTATAAAAATTGTCAACCAAGTACTAGCAAACAGAATTCAACATCACAATAAAAGGATTACACACTACAGCCACACAGAATTTATTCCTGGAAGGTAAAAATGCTTCAGTATAAAAACCTCAATTAATGTAATATACCACAGTGAAAGACAAAAACCATACAAAACTCAATACCCTTCTATGATTTAAAAAACACTCAACAACTAGGAAGCAAAGGAAATTACCTAAACTTAAGAAAGTCCACACATAAAAATCCCACAGCTGACATCACACTGAATTGTGAAAAACTGAAAGCTTTGCCTTTAAGATGAGGAAGAAGGAAAGGATACTCTCTTTTCGCATTTTTATTGAAAACAGTGCTGGGAGTCCTAGCCATAACAATTAGGCAAGAAAAAGAAATATAAGGCATCTAAATTGAAAAAGGAAGAAGTGAAATTATTCCTTTTGCATATATACGTTTTTATATGCAGAAAATCCTAAAGATTTGACAAAAATTTTAGAACTAATACATAAGCTAGCAAAGTTGCCAGATACAAAATCAATTCCAAAAAATCAGTTTTGTTTTTATACACTAACAATAAACAATCTAAAAAGGAAATTAAGAAAATAATCTAATTGGCAGTTGCATTAAAAATAACAAAACACTGAGAAATAAGCTTAATCAGGACGGGGTGCAGTGGCTCACACCTGTAATCCCAGCACTTTGGGAGGCTGAGGTGGGTGGATCATGAGGTCAGGAGATCGAGACCATCCTGGCTAACACAGTGAAATCCCGTCTCTACTAAAAATACAAAAAAATTAGCGGGGCATGGTGGTGGGCAACTGTAGTCCCAGCTACTTGGGAGGCTGAGGCAGGAGAATGGTGTGAACCTGGGTGGTGGAGCTTGCAGTGAGCCGAGATTGTGTCACTGCACTCCAGCCTGGGTGACAGAGTGAGACTCTGTCTCAAAGAAAAAAAAAAAAAGCAATAAGCTTAATCAAGGAGATAAAAGAGGCTTGCACACTGAAAACTACAAAACATTGCTGAAATTAGAGAAGACACAATAAATATTTTCATGTAAGATTTAATAATGTTAAAATGTCCATACTACCCAAAGCAATCTACAGATTCAAAGCAATCACTCTCAAAATCCCAATAGCATTTTCTTTTCTTTTTAAGAAATAGGAAAAACAAATCTTAATGGGCATGATGGAATCTCAGTACTCCAAATAAACAAAGCAATTCTGAGGGCAAGAAAAAAATAAAAGAGCTGGAAGCCTCACACTTTCTGGTTTCAAAACATATTACAAAGCTACTATAATCAAAACAGTATGGTACTGACATAGAGCACAATGTATACACCAATGAAACAGAATAAGGAGCTCAAAAATAAACTTTCATGTATATAATCAAAAGATCTTTGATAAAGGTGTTAACACAATGTGGAAAAGATAGTTTCTTGAACAAATGGTGTTTGGAAAATGCCAAATATTCAAATACAAAAGAATGAAGATGGGCCCTTACCTTTAATCATATAAAAAAAATTAACTCAAAATGGATTAAACATGCAAATGTAAGACCTGAAATTATAAAGTTCCTAGAAGAAAACATAGAGGGAAATCTTTATGACATTCTATTTGGCAATGGTTTCTTAGATATGGCATGAAAAGTACAGACAACAAAAGCAACAATAGACAAATGGAACTATATCATACTTAAAAGCTATTGTGCAACAAAGGAAACAATCAACAGAGTGAAGAGGGAACCTACAGAATGAGAGAAAATATCTGTAAACCATGTCTGAAAAGGGGTTAATGTATAGCATATACAAAGAACATCAACTCAACAATGACAACAAGCAAATAATCCAATTTACAAACAGGCAAATAATTTGAAGAGACGTTTATCCAAGGAAGATATACAAATGGCCACAAAGCATATGAAAAGATGCTCAACATCACTAATCATCTGGGAAATGCAAATCAAAATCACAATAAGACATCACCTTACTTCCATTAGGATGGCCACTATCAAAAAAAAAAAAAAAAAAAAGAGAGAGAGAAAAGAAAACAAGTGTTGGTGAGGATGCAGATAAATTGGAATTCTTATGCATTGTTGGTAGCAATGTGGAATGATACAAGTACTGTGGAATAAGTATAAAGTTTCTCAAAAACTTAAAAATAGAATTACCACATAATCTAGCAATCCCACTTCTGGGTATACATCCAAAAGAACAGCAAACAGAATTTCAGAGATATGTTCTTGTTCACTGCAGCACAGTTCACAATAACCAAGAGGTGGAAGCAACATAAATATCTATTGATGGATGAATGCATAAAGAAAATGTGGTCTACACACAGAATGGAACATTATCAAGGAAATTCTGACACATGCTGTAACTTAGAGAAACTTTGAAAAGATTATGCTAAGTGACATAAGCCAGTCACAAAAAGACAAATAATGCATAATTACATTTACATGAGCTATATAAAGTAGTCAAACTTTAGAAAGTAGAATGGTGGCCGGGCACGGTGGCTCAAGCCTGTAATCCCAGCACTTTGGGAGGCCGAGATGGGCGGATCACGAGGTCAGGAGATCGAGACCATCCTGGCTAACACAGTGAAACCCCGTCTCTACTAAAAACTACAAAAAACTAGCCGGGCGAGGTGGCGGCGCCTGTAGTCCCAGCTACCCAGGAGGCTGAGGCAGGAGAATGGCGTGAAACCAGGAGGCGGAGCTTGCAGTGAGCTGAGATCCGGTCACAGCACTCCAGCCCAGGTGACAGAGCGAGACTTCGTCTCAAAGAAAAAAAAAAAAAAAAAGAAAGTAGAATGGTGGTTGCCAGGAGCTTGAGTGAGGGGGAAAAGATGAATTATTTTTCAATGGGTATAAAATTTCAGTTATGCAATATGAAAAAGTTCTAGTGATCTGTTGCGCAACAAGGTGCCTATACTAAATATTACACTTAAAAATGATTAAGATTATACATTTCGTGCTATGTGGTGTTTTTTTTTTTTTTTTTTTTAACCACAATAATAATAAAGAGTCCTTGTCATCTGGTTAGGTCACATTTGGTTTGTGATAATATCACCAGGATTCTTTCAAATAAATGGATACAAAACCTTTCCATTTTTCTGTTAATATCTACTTATCACTTTAGTCCAATGTTCTAACTTGTAAGACTTTTCTAGGCCTAGAGGCTGGTGTGATGTGGTGTTCTAGTCTTTTAGAAGCCCTGGCTCGACCTTATACCTGAGTATTGAAGTATTCTTAGGAAGAGATGAGATGTCTGGCCTTGCCACCACCTCTACTGTGATAAACCTGCCTACAATTTCCATCCTATTTGTTGATAACACTGAAAGCCATAACACCTTGGCTTTGGTTACTAGACTTCTTCCTTCAGAGTTGACATCAATCTATTAACTAATGGTGATAGTTCAAATGTTATGGTTTGCACACGCATTATTTTCTAGTCTCTATTTCTCATTCTCTCCTTAAAATATTGAGAGACTTTGTTAAATGTCATGATTTCACTTACTCCTTCAGTTAACTAGCAAGGAGCTGCTGAATCCTTACTTTGTGATAGGAACTATAGTGGATTCAAAGATGTAAAACGTTCCTGACCTCAAGCTGTTCAAAGTCTAATGTATGAGAGATAATTCTATAGCATTCACACAATCTACTAGGTTGGAAACACTACCAAAAACTATCATTTGCATCCTACTTGGGGACTTGCTTTGTTCTATGAATCCACATTGGTTAGCTGAAGCCCTCTACGCTCTCACTGATGGCTGTGTAATAACGACATATTCCAGAATTCTCTTAAGGGTCCCCATTAAGCTGAAGGTAATTAATTAGAAGAGGTGCCAGTTCTGTTTCATTGCCGGGTGCAGTGGCTCACATCGGTAATCCCAGCACTTTGTGAGGCCGAGGCAGGCGGATCACCTGAGGTCAGGAGTTTGATACCAGCCTGACCAACATGGTGAAACCCCACCTCTACTAAAAATACAAAAAAAATTAGCCAGGCATGATGGCCCATACCTGTAGTCCCAGCTACTTGAGAGGCTGAGGCACAAGAATCACTTGAACACGGGCAGCAGAGGTTGCAGTGAGCTGAGATCCTACCACTGCAATCCAGCCTGGGTGACATAGTGAGACTCCATTTTCAATAACTAAAAAAAAAAAAAAAAAAAAAAGGCAGCTCTTTTTCAAATTGTTTACCCAACTTGAAAAAGCAATTTCACCTGTTGAAAGACGGTTTTGGCTCACTCATTGTTACATGATTTGGAGAAGCATTAAACTCCTTGAGGCTTTGCCAAAATTGCCTACCTTTGCCTCTGGAAGTTCTCTCCCAAAGTTAATAACATCTATTCAACAAACAATTATTGAATACCATGTATTTCCCAGTCATGGTGCTACTCCTGGTAAATTAAGATAACATGCTTGAAGAATGTCTGGCAAAGTCAGAGACCCTTCAATAAAGACAAGGTCTAATGGGAGTTTGTGTTGGTTTAAGGTGCTTCAAAAAAGGATTCTGGTAGATGTATTTAGAGACTTCAAGCAAATATTAATGCTGTCAGCCATAAATATTTATTAAATGTTTACTCAGGGTGTTAATTGTATCTCATATGACTCAAATACCCCCAAAGGGAGGTAATTTACTGTTTCTATTTTATAAAGGAAGAAACTGAAGATTACGAAAGATAACTTGTCCAAGGTCATACAAGTAATAAGTGAGCAGAGTGAAAGATTTAGCTTTGGTTTGTGTTGGGAGTAGGCCCCCCAAAATCTGACCATAAACTGGCCCCAAAACTGGCCATAAACAGAATCTCTGCAGCACTGTGACATGTTCATGATGGCCATAACACCCAAGCTCAAAGATTGTGGATTTATGGAAATGAGGGCAAGGAACACCTGGCCCACTCAAGGGGGAAAACCACTTAAAGGCATTCTTAAGTCGCAAACAATAGCATGAGCGATCTGTGCCTTAAGGACATGCTACTGCTGCAGTTAACTAGCCCAATCTGTTCCTTTAATTCGGCCCATCCCTTCATTTCCCATAAGGGATACTTTTAGTTAATTTAAATATCTATAGAAACAATGCTAATGACTGCCTTATTGTTAATAAATACATGGGTAAATCTCTGTTCGGGGCTCTCAGCTCCAAAGGCTGTGAGACCCCTGATTTCCCAATTTACACCTCTATATTTCTGTGTATGTGTCTTTAATTCCTCTAGCGCCGCTGGGTTAGGGTCTTCCGGACACAGCTGGTTCGGCAGGTTTGACTCTAAGCCCATCGTCTTTAACCACTGTCCTTACCTTGCTGTCTCAGCCTCAGGTGGATAGGTCAGGAAGAAATAACTGCTGCAGTTTTGAATGGAAATGTCTATTTTTATGATACCATAGTGACTAAAGCCCATGAACTTCTCACCTAGTAAAGCACCCACCTACTGGGCATATTAGAAACCAGTTTGCACTTCAAAGTGTTGTTTTAGAAAATACTTTAAAAGCCTATCTTTAGTACATTCTATGAGGAACACTTAATATCCAGTCCTGCCTGATTTCCAGAGCATGCAAGTAGCCCTTTTCCTTCCCAGAACCAGGAAATCTAGTGCCGTCTTGTTACGGACTGAATGTGTGTGTTCCCCCAAAATTCAAGTGTGGAAATCCTAACATCCAAGGTGATATTAGAAGGTGGAGCCTTTGGGAAGTCGTAAGTGGGTGAAGCCTTCATGAATGGCATTAGTGTCCTTATAAAGGACCACAAAAAGCTCTCCAGCTCTCCTTCTGCCATATGAGGACACAGCAAAAAGACAGCTGTCAGAAATCCAGGAAGAGACCACTCATCAGTCACCAAGTCTTCCGGCGCCAAGATCTTGGACTTTCTAGCCTCCAGAACTGTGAGAAATAATTGTTGTTTAACCCATCCACTTTATATTTTCTATAGCAGTGTGAGCTAAGACACCTCTTTTGCTCAGTCAGGACTGATTGTTAAATGCCTCCCGTCTGGCATAGGGTAGCAAGGAAACTTTCCCCAATAGTAGAAACAGAGTGATGGATTTCTGGGTCATTTTTGAAAGCATTTCCTCCACTTTGGTATCTTTGGTCTCTTAATCTCATTGTGCCAATTATGTACATCATCCTCAAGGTCAGAAGTGTTTAAGGGGGAGGGAAGTTCTACCTTAAAGAGGACAGATAAGAACTCTCATCACCAGACACAGCCTCATGCTCCTGCTCCCGACCTTGGTCTTGCACCTCACTCTGGGAGTGGCACTTCATAGGAACTTAGTAAAAGGTGATTAAATGCTGGTGTGTTTATCTTCCATGTCACTTTATGCCTTTCATCTATACACATACATTAGGTTCACATTATTCTTAGGGGAAGTGAAGACATTCCTCAAGGTCTCACTTGTTTAGTTAAAGAAGACAGACATCAACAGAGCCTCGGTCTGTATAGTTGTGAAGAGAATGAGCAGGATTCAGCACCTTGCATCCATTTACACATTCATTTGTTCACCTGTTTGTTGATTTCTTCATTCATTCACACGTGGTGATTTGTTCACTCATTCACACGTGGGTCTCCTCAGTGCCAAGGTCCATGGGCAAATAATACACACACGTGAAGGAAAACCACGTGGATTTCTTCTAATATAGTCAAATTATAGAAACAAAGAGTGGAAAGGTGGCTGCCAGGGGATGAGGGGAGAGGGAAATAGGAGTTGCTGCTGAAGGGGTACAAATTTCCATTGATGCAGGATGAATAAGCTCTAGAGATCGGCTGCACAGGCTGTACTCAGAGTGACAACACTCTTGTGCATTTCACACCTTGTTCAGAGGGAAGATCTCATGTTCAGTGTTCCTACCACAAAAAAAATAACATTCTTAAAAACTGTGATTCATGTTGTAAACAGGCTTTCAGAAAGGCTATTAGTTTAAGTACTCAGCAGCCCCTCTCCCCCATTCAACAACAGAGAGTGTCAATGACCATGCTTGTTTTTTTATCAAAGTGAAAGCGTTCTGAATACTTTAAAAATCTACATTTTTTCACATATTAGGATTAGCAACGTTTAATGGTTATTATTTATTTATGTGTGTGTATGTGAGAGAGAGAGAGAAAGAGAGAATTGGTTGTTCACATCCATTTTTTTTTCCTATTGTGGTGTCCATGTGCTCTTAGCAATATCCTCTATATAGCATATATATAGTAAATATTTCCCCTAGTTTGTCATGGCCTTGAATTTTCTAAATTTTACTTTTTCAGAAGGTAAAATTTTATCTGATTCAATATGCCAGGGTTCTCTCTGCCCTTTTTTGGTTTCTCACCATGTGGCATACTAAGAAAGGGATTCGATTCAAAGTTTTTAAAGTGGCTTTATGGTTTAAATTTTTACAATTTTACTTCAAATAAACCTGGATTTAATTTTGCTATGTGCTCTACATTTCCTCCAAATGATTAGCTTACAATGGAGATGATGTTTATTTTATACACCTGCAGGTATCTGTACAACAATAAAAGACATTACAATAATATTACAACTTTTGACATTTCCTTCACTAACTGAAGTATAAAGTGGCATCTCATCCATGGAGAATGTGGCTTGCTGGAAATCTTACCCATTGAGAACACAGACTCAAACCATGCAGAGCTGGAATATCTAACTCAAGTCAGAGGGGTGCCCTTCCCAACATGCTTGCCTGGGCCTGGCCTGGGCCCCAGCCTCAACCCAGGCCCTGGCGGCCACTTTGCAGAACCTGCCTAACTTTGTCACCAAAGTTATCTGATTCCCTTTCCACTAATCAATAAGCCCAAAGTTTCCTGAAAGAGTCAGGGTCAAGTCTGAGAATTCAGAAAAGTTTGTGATTCATTCTAGAAAGATTTCCCTCTAAAGTGCTTAAGTAATTTCTCAAGAGATTTGTATGTAATGGGATAAATCCTCAGTCACCTAATGTAGTTATTTCTTTATCATATTCTCATTTTCCAGGGACACCAGGAGGCTAACATTTTAGTATAATGAGGCTACTCTGAATTAAATTTTTAAACCTACATTTTAACCTATTAATCTTTTACATGATGACTACATGTAATTTCCTCTAAATATACTTGTATTTTTAAGATGATGACCAAAAAGATCATGAGCCAGAACAGCTTAGAAAAGTAGAGCAAGAGATGAGAGCACAGCATGGTGGCCCCACTCACACCCTGGAGCCAGACTGCAGGGCTTAGAGTTTGGCGTCCACCATTAACTGCGTGATAGTGGATAAGCTGCTTAACCTCTCTGTGCCTCAATTTCTCCATCTGTAAAACAGGGACAAAAATATTACCTGCCTCTCTTGTTTACTGTTAGGATTAAATGAGTAGTAACATGAAAAGTACAAACCCTAGTGCCCTCACTGGTGGGCAGGTTATTCTGAAGTTTTCTTCTCACTATCATTCTAATCACTCCCCTAACCAACAGTCGGCAGCCTAAGAGGAGCCTGGAGACCCTGACATCACCCCCAGAACCAGATCTGAACTACCTAGATCTTGGTCTCACTCCTGTAGGGCACGCCAGGGTCCTGAGAGAATTTAGTTATCCTGTCACCTGGTTAGGTTTCTTGAGGCTAAATGCGTTGACGTGTAAGAAAACATTTTAAATGGTCCATTTTCAAGGCATGATAAATCTAAGTACAGGCAGCCAGCCTGAGAATGTAACAAACCGCATGGCTCATGCATCTAGAAAGTCGCGATAAGCAAACACAATGTAGAGCAGGGGTCAGCCCATAAAAGGGAAGAAAATTTTGTTATTGAGAAATTGAAACTTAAGCAGGGAAGGGGACAGGGTATAACCTTAAAGGAGATAATGAACCTTAGGTGACCTTGGGGAAGATTGTAACCCCATATTCCTCAACCACTGAGAAACTGGGGAGGGACTTCCGTGCTAGGAGATAAATTACTTGCTGTACCTGCCCCGGATGTTTCTGCCTACCAGACGCCTGATCTTGCAAGACCGCCATTACAAGTCTCGCTTGCGCTGTTTTTCGTGTCTCCAAGTCCATTCTTTGGGTTTAGACAGGTGAATGTGTGTTTCTCACAGTCAGTACCACCCTACAGAAAGACAAGGATGCACAGGCTCTGCAGTGGCCTGCCTGCCTGCCCTGCTACCTACCACTTGCTGTGCGAACCTGCTCAAATACCAAACCTCTCTGTGCCTTGGTTCCCTCATTTTAAATGAGATAATGATAGCATGCCTACTGCAGGGTTGGTATAAGAATCAAATGAGTTGGCTGGGTGCAGTGGCTCACACCTGTAACCCCAGCACTTTGGGAGGCTGAAGCAAGCAAATAACGTGAGCCCAGGAGTTTGAGACCAGCCTGGGCAACACAGCAAAACCCCATCTCTACTAAAAATACAAGCAAATTAGCTGGTGTGGTGATGTGCACCTGTGGTGCCAGCTACACAGGAGGCTGAGATGGGAGGACTGATTGAGCCCAGGAGTTCGAGGCTGCAGTGAGCTGCACTCTAGCCTGGGCAACAGAACAAGACTCCATCGCAGATCCACCCTCTGTGCTCCTGAGTTCCCTCCTAGGCTGAGAGAGGCCTGGAGAAATAAGGCTCAAATACTAATACAAAAGAACAACTTTAATTCTGGGAAATTTCAGGAGGGGTTGAAGGAGATGATGGCATCCTGATCTTACAGGAATAATTTGGGAGCACCTGGCACCTTGTAAGGTTTGCTAAATCACACCAGAAAGAATATATCTACCCCATTGCCTGAGGTCAGGAGTTCGAGACCAATCTGGCTAACACGGTGAAACCCTGCCTCTATGGAAAAAAAAAAAATTAGCCATGGGTGGTGGCATGCACCTGTAATCCCAGCTACTTAGGAGGCTGAGGCAGGGGAATTGCTTGAACCAGGGAGGTGGAGGTTGCAGTGAGCCGAGATCATGCCATTGCACTCCAGCCTGGGTGACAGAGGGAGACTCTGTCTCAAAAAAAAAAAAAAAAAAAAAAAAAAGAATACATCCATCCCAGTTATCCGTGAAATATGAAACGTGGGGATTCTGAACCTTAGATGTTCCTGTATCGTCTTAATTTCAAAAGTGAATCTTCCTGTCGAGAACAAGCTATGCTTTTATATGGTCACTGTAATAAGGCAGTGCTGACCCCTGTGTGTAAGGAGCATGTTTGCTGGAAGCAGTATCCCGGCTCATGTCATCCTGGCAGATGGAGGAGGAAAATTCGAATTTAAGTGATATGTCGCCATTTCAATCCCAAATTCAAAGCAAGAAAAAAAGAGTTCTCTCAGGGACTACACAAACCACACATCATAGGCCTGTACCCAAGGTATGGGAAGTTTTTACTTGCTATTTGCTGTTAGGTAAATATAAAATCACTGTATTTTCTGCCATCGATTCTGCTTTATTCTTGAGGCTCCTAAGCAAGGTTGATATGACTCTCATCAAATGCTGGTGCCTTAGGTCAATCAAATGATTCCCTGCGGTTGTTGATGTTCCACTTGGTAAAATTAAAGGCCTCTTCACAGGTGGGCACAGGCATACTGGCAGGGAAAACAGTTTCTATCATTAGCATTCTTGTTAATTACAGAAAGGAAAACACTGGGCATGCTTCATGGAAAGTTATGAGGAGAAACAAAAGTTGCTGTTCAAGTCCTTTTTTTTCTACCTGAGAACAAAATGCCTTGAAACAATACTAATGTATTCCTAGTTCATTTTCATTACAAATTGACAGCTTATAATCGTATAAATTTATGAGATACAAAGTGATGTTATGATCTGTAAATACAATGTAGAATAATTAAATCAAGCAAGCTTACATATCCCTCACCTCAAATACTTAATACTTCTTTTGTGATCCTAGTTTTCATTTTTTGTTTGTTTTTATGAGACAGACTCTCGCTCTGTCGCCCAGGCTAGAGTGCAGTGGTGTGATCTTGGCTCATGGCAACCTCCACCTTCCAGGTTCAAGCGATTCTCCTGCCTCAGCCTCCCAAGTAGCTGGGACTACAGGTGCACACCACCATGTTCAGCTAATTTTTGTATTTTTAGTAGAGATGGGGTTTCACCATATTGGTCAGGCTGGTCTTGAACTCCTGACCTCGTGATTTGCCCGCCTCCCAGAGTGCTGGGATTACAGGTGTGAGCCACCACACCCAGTCCTAGTATTTTTAAATAGAGGTTTTTACATGGAGATCTCTTCATATTTTCCAATATGTACATTCCAGTCCAGTAAATATTACATAACTACATGGTTTCATATTCCCACTTCAGTAAATATCAATATTTGTTAAGGGTTAATTTTTCTGCTAAAATTGTTTTAGCTAGAAATATGTGCGGAGGTTTATAATCTTTTTAGTTTTTTTAAATAATGCAGGAAGATACTGCTTCTTTTAAAATTGTACACTGGTGCATGTATACAAGTTGCCAATCACCAGTACTGACACATCATGGGCAAACCTCTCACCTCTCCGTACCCGGGCTGCGCTCAGGATCCAGAGGGAGCACAGTTCAAAGAGGCCCTTAGAGGCACAAGACAGGATCCACCCCACAGTCCCCTGGGGAATCCAAGATGCCAAAGCAGCAGGGATTCTCCTTAACAAACAGGAAGGATGACATGCAAATCAAGCCAAGAGATTTAATAGCATCTGCTACTTGCAGCAGAATATCCCCCAGTCCAAGAGAATGGGTGTCCTGCTAGCTGCGACCACTTCCCAGTGATTCTTCCTCCTCCTGCAGTGTCATCCTTCCTGCAGCCCATCCTCTCCCTCAGCAGAAACCGGGAGTATGTCTTCAGAGGAAAAGAGAATATTCCTCTGCCTACATGCTTCCATCCTGCCCGGTGCCTCTAAGTCAGATCCAGGGCTCACCCAGAGCCCACGCTTCCAGCCTCTGGCACTCCTAACTGTTCCTCTTCCCTGCCACCGTGGCCAAGCCCACCAAGGATCCTCGGGCCAACGTTCTGATTCCCTGTCCTCTCCTGACAGCAGCCACTCTCCTGGTGGCATGAGTGGAGGCTGGCTCTGCCTGTTTTGGGGTTTCCTATCATGGTATCTGGCTTCTTTTGCTTGGAGACTCATTCGCTGCTGTGTATAGCCCGCTGCTGTATGTAGCCCGCTGCCGTGCAGTGGCACTCGGTGTGAATACACCACGCTTTATGTGCTCGACTGTGGAAAGGGATTTGGCTGGGGTGAGCCTGGGGATGCTGTTAACAGCATTGCTGTGAATACTCATGTGCACGACTTGGTGCCCCTGTTGGAAGTGCCCACAGTTGGAGGTGCTTGGGTCATGGGGTGTGTGTCCATCTACTGAAGTCACTGGCAAACAGTTTTGCAAAGTGATTGTTTAGAAATCCTTATTCTCATTCCTTCTGTTTGCTTTTCCCATCTGCAAATGCCAAACATGTATTCCCATCCTGTGGCCTCCTGGGTTGCTCCATCTTCGCTCCCTTCCCTGTTAGCAATGATCTTACTCCATAACTCAGAAAAAGTGGAGGTCCCAGGCAGGAGCCAGCCCTCAGACACTGGGCCTCACTCTCCAAAGGAAAGCTGCTTCCCCCAAACTCAGCCCTCCCTGGAGTGCTGCAGCCAGCCTTGGGGAGGTCATCCTGAGCTCCTGTATAGATCTCCAGCACCTCCTTATCAAAGACACCTGCCTACCTCTCCCATCATGGAGCCATCACACAAAGATGCCACACTGACACACAGACACAGACACACAGACACACACAAACCCTGCCCCATCAAGTTTACTGAAAGAACAGGTTCCACTTCAACTTCCTTTTGCCTAGTCTCAGTCACCCCCCATTCCTTGCCACAGGCCTTCTGCCTAGTGTGGCACCTGTGTGAATCGCCCGGTGTTCTGATGGTCACGTCCAAAGGTCCCATGAATTTCCACCAGGCAGACTCCTCCCTCCTTGTGCTATGCGAGTTTCTGCACACTCTCGGGCTGCTTCCCATCCTGGGCGCGGTGCTCTGCCTCTCCTCTTCATCTCTGCTTTTCATCCACTCCTATTTCCCCAACTACTACCTACTGGTGGTCATTTTCAAACCATCCGTGTGACTGCACCACCCTGTGAGCTCCAGACAACTGCCAGTGCGGTTCCTGCACACACTTCAGCTCCAACTGGTTCTGCGTCGTCATCTGCATCTGCAGACCCTTCTGGGTATTCTTTAAAGGTTGGATCCTTTGCCACTTCCATCTCACTTGCCGCCTTCACTGCACTGCTCCTGAAGCACTTCAGTTCTTGCTATGACAGTCCTAAAATCGCATCTCCCTCCTTGCCTCCCACACCTGGCTACCCCTGCTTTTATTCAGGCCCTTTGCATTTCCTGTCTGAATTATCTTAAATGCTTCTTCCCTCTCTGCTGTGCTGTCTCTCAGAGTCAGTTTCCACTGTGCTACCAGGCTCTATCACTCATTTGTTTGTCAAAAATTTTACTAAAAACTGACTACATGCCAGGCATTGTTCTCCACAAAGGAAGGGGAGCTTCAAAAAAGACAGCAAACTCCTTCCCTGTACTCACAGAATGTATGTCTCAGTGAGGGAAGACAGAAATAAACCACTGCATCATGTTAGTAGTGTCACCTTCCACAGAAACAAAAGGCAGTCACATGTTCCCATGGCTGAGGACGGAGCGCTGAGGCGGTGAGAGAAACAGGACACCTGTGCAAAGGTACGAGGAAGAATGACACAGGCGAGAGCAAAGGGATGCAAACTGCTTGGCCTCTTCTTTTTTCTTTAAAAAAATTGATACATATAATTACACATATTTATGGGGTACATGTTGTATTTTGATAAAAGCTTGCAATGTATAATAATCAAATCAGGGTATTTGGGATATCTTTAACCTCAAACATCATTTCTTTGTATTGTGAACATTTAAAATATTTTCTATTTCAAACTATACAATAGTTATTGTTAACAATAGTCACCCTCCTATGCTACCAAACACTAGAACTTTTTCCTTCGACCTAATTGAACTTTTATATCCATTAGGCATTCCCTCTTCCTCCCTCTCCCTTCCACCCTGCCCAGCCTCTGGTAACCACCAATCTACTGTCTACCTCCATGAGATCCACTTTTTTAGCTCCCATATAACAGTGAGAACCTGCATTATTTCTCTTTCTGTGCCTGGTTTATTTCACTTAACGCAATGGCCTCCAGTTCCATCCATGTTGCTGTGAAAGACAGGATTTCATTTTTTCCTTTATGGCCGAATAGTACTCCATTGTGTATATACACCACATTTTCTCTATCCATTCATCCACTGATGGATGCTTAGGCTGATTCCATATCTTTATTTTTCAATAAGTTATCAGGGTACAGGTGGTATTTGGTTACATAAGTTCTTCAGTTGTGATTTGTGAGATTTTGGTACACCCGTCACCCGAGCGGTATATACTGCACGATATTTGTTGTTTTAATCCCTCAACCCCATCCCACTCTTCCCCTCAAGTCCCCAAAGTCCATTGTATCATTTTTATGCCTTTGTATCCTCATAGCTTAGCTCCTACATATCAGTGAGAACATACGATGTTTGGTTTTCCATTCCTGAGTTACATCACTTACAATCATAGTCTCCAATCTCATCTAGGTCACTGCAAATGCTGTTAATTTATTCCTTTTTATGACTGCATAGTATTCCATCATATGTATATAGCACAGTTTCTTTATCCACTCGTTGACTGATGGGCATTTGGGTTGGTTCCATGATTTTGCAATTGTGAATTGTGCTGCTATAAACATGAGTGTGCAAGTATCTTTTTTGAATAACGACTTCTTTTCCTCTGGGTAGATCCCCAGTAGTGGGATTGCTGGATCAAATGGTAGTTCTACTTTTATTTCTTTAAGGTGATGCCATATCTTGACCATTGTGAATAATGCTGCAATAAACATGTGGGTGCAGACATCTCTCCAACATACTAATTTCATTTCCTTTGGATAAATACCTAGCTGTGGGATTGCTGCATCATATGGTAGTTCTATTTTTAGGTTTTTGAGGAACCTCCATGCTCTTTTCCATAATGGCTATACTAATTTACATGCCCACCAAGCATGCGTAAGCGTCCCCTTTCTCCACATCTTCGCCAGCTTTTGCTTTTTGTCTCTTTGATAACAAACCCTTCTAACTCGGCCTTTTGCATGCCACAAGAGGAACAGATGGGGAGGCCAGTATGGCATTATTGGCATTGGAAAGAAGCTTGGTTTGTATTCACTGTCACTTGCTGCATAATTGTAAGCAGGATCCTACTCAAATGGTGTGTGCAGTGTGGCATCCTGCTCTTCCAGTGGCCCCGATTCTCCCCGCTGGCCCCACCTCAGCCTCAGCATGGAGTGTCCTCTCTCGCTGAACTGTCCTGTCCTCATGACCCATCTATCTTTCAAGGCCCATTTCAATACTACATCTCACAGAAAAGAAACAGCTGCCTCTCCCCCTGTGCCTGGGCCCCGGCATGCTCCTTGGCTTCATGGTAACATCTGCGTATCTTCTTAGATGGGGCCTCCTCAATACCAGGGGGAGCTGTATCCATCTGTGCTGCTCAGCACTGCGCAGTGCCAGCCAGGGCACGTGATGGGCCCCAGCAAGTGTTCACAACTAGGAGATTAAATGAGTGCATTTCTGAATGGCGAGACTGGGCAGAAAGGGCCTGTGTACATAATGCGATTTATTTATTTCACTCAACACTTATTTCACAGGAACATATGGTAAAGTGTGTTCCAAGGAAGAGGTGAAGATTAGGTAATATTCTCATCAATATCGTCAAAGAAATCCAGTTCACTTGTATGGCACGGAGACCACTATGAACACGTCCAGGCAATTTTCAGGTGGATGTCTATTTCCATTTTCACTAAAGACTCCCACACACGTAACAGTCAACTGTATAACGCCTGGAAACAATATAATGGTTGCAAAAGCATAAGGGAGAAGGAGAAACTAGAATGCCACGAGGTGGGATTACAAGGTAGATTCTGTACACAGAGTAATTATCTTTGCTATGCATCAACATTTCTATTCCAATTCATCATGGAAATTGTGTTGCTTTCCTCAGTGTTCTGTGGATTATTTTTATTTTTTGCCCCTAAAAGAAAGTTGGAAGCAAAGGACCACAGAGAACTTCTAAGATACGAACCATTTAAAAATATATAGTTTATGATTAATATGTAACTTAAAAACTACTTATTAACAAAATATTGTCTCCAGAAGCAACAAGTGCTTCATGACCAATGAGCACTGTTTCCTTTCTAGCTCCCATTCATGTTGGGGTCTCCCTGCAGATGCATAGGTTACAATATTCACTTCTGTACATGGATCTTTCAGGGAGTTTCTACAGATTGCTTCCCTGAGCACCAGCATTTGACTAATGACTGAAATACCCCCCTCTTTTAGGCCTTGCATGGAGACGGCTGTCCTTTGCACCTTTGGGTCTCATCAGAAGTAAAACTAATCTGGCCCTGCTTTGCAGCCCACAGAGGAGGGGCCCTTGGGGTTCTTGCATAAGAATGCTGGTGCCTAGGACTCAGGTCAACGCTGCCGGCAGGAAGGCACAATCAGGTTTCTCATTAGCTTCAGTTGCCCTATCTAGATCTGTTTTGAACAAAATAATTGTGCTCTTGATGCCAACAGCTTCAGACACTTCTTAGATAAGCATACTCAAGCATCATCTTCTTCCCATATGTGGCAACCACAAACAAAATATAAAAACTCCTACAACCGAAAATGAATTAATGGTGATGTGCTCCCATGAGACGTGGAAGCTGCAGACATCTTAACCTTCTGGAAATGATAAAAATCCTTTGGCACAGGTCTAGGGTGTGAAATGCATTCCCTCTGCACAGTAACATCTCTTGGAGAGGTACTGGTCCCACACATCCAGAGAATAGACTTCCACTCAGGATGACAGCTCATTTGCAGCGTCTATGCTTCATTACAAGTTTCTAGCAGGATTCTGGCAATATTCTTAAGAGAATAGCAAAAGCAGATGCATCAAGTGCAAAGTACTACTCAGAATATATGAAGGAAATAAAATACAAACCACATAAATAAGGAAGACTTACTAGGCTTATTGTTCTATCAACTATTAAAACTGTGTAATGAAAAGTAAAAGCTTTTATGAGTTACCATTGCTATTGTTTATAAAGTTTCCATTAAGAAATCAGACTCTTATTTTGTCTACTCTCTTTCCAATGATATTCTATCCTCTCTTAAAAAAACATTGTTAAGAAATTTTTTAGTCACTGGAAGCTTTTACTGTCACCCAATTCCACAGCTTAAAATTACTACAGTGGTTCCTTAACATGTGTTCCTTGGCAAATGCAGAGTGCTAAATAGAAAAACACAAAAAATATTATGCTTCTTTTATTAAAATTATTTCTACCAAAACAACAGATTTTGGAAAAAAATTGTATGTTTGAATGAGTCCTTTTTAAAGAAATCAGTCCTTTTCAATATTATTTGGAATAAATTTCTCTTCCATATCAGAAATGTGTTATTTGCTGTTCTTAGCACTTACTGATTTAGTTTACGAGAAATATGAAACAAACTTGAATTTGATGGAATTAAGTGTGGTTTTCTTCACATAATCTAAGGTTGTCTGTTTTATATTCATTGACTAAAAATAATCAAGGCCTATGACTGGGCTGAAAGATTTCCAACTGACCTCAATCTGCAGACACAAATCACTCATTGCCCTCTACAGTTACAGGCCAAACAGTGGCCTTGGGAAATGTGCGTGTTTTCTAGGTTATTCTATGTGATCCTCTCAGTACTGACACTTAGATATTTTAAAATGTGGCCAACACTCTGAACTGTTGTGAAAGATCCAAAACCTAGACTCTGGGTCTACATAAACGATCTCCACCTTCATATGTGCAGGGAGCCTGCTGGGGAGGTCTAACACAAGTCTATACTTGCCACGAGGCTGGAAGCAGGAGCAACCCCTCCGACACAGTCAGGAGCGGGTGACTTCTAACAATAGCAGAACCCCCAGGGATGACTTTTGTCTCAGCTCCACCCATCAAAGGCAAATCAGTGTGAGTAGGCCCCTGTCTCCCTACTGTGCTGTCCCTTCCTCACTGGTATACACGGTCACATTCTGAGAGCTGGTTCTTACGTACTACAGAAAAAAAAAAAAATCCAGAGATAATAAGTGTTTCAAATTGGGTATTTAACATAAGAAACATTTACCAAAACAAAAATCTCACACTTAGAATAAAACTTTAAAAAAGGAAAGAAATCACAGTTAGCCAGAACCTCACCCTAATACTGTTTCTGTAAGACAGTAAATCTGGAGAGAGACCAGAGAGAAGACTAACCTGGAAATTTTCTTACAGAAATGATGTATCTGCCATTCTCTGTCCTTGATCACAAGTTTGTCCTGACCTCAGGCCTTTGCAATAGGGGTCCCTTGTTTGGGATTTTCTTCCCCCAGATTGTCACAAGGCCAAATCCTCCTGAGCATTTATTCCTTAGCACAGAGCGGAGTTCCTCAAGTCGGAATCGAAACTAACTGCCCTGTTACATCACTCTTAATCATGTCCCCAAAATATTCCTTATGATAACTTACTGATATCTGAAATATTGTATGAATTTGTTTACTTGTTTATTTTCTACATCCCAATACTAGCTCCGATTTTAACTATTCCTGTAGCACACAGCAGGCACTTAAATTATTCAGCTAAATGGATGAATGCATACACTAATGATAAATATTCACTGCAATTACCATCACCACCACCATAAATGTGTGATGCAGATTTTTGTTTCTGCTTGTGTCAAATGGTAAGTTGTATTTTTCAAGGAATTTCTCCATTTCATCTAAGTTTTCAAAATTGTTGGTAAAAAGTTCACATTTCCTCATTATCTTAATGTCTACAGAATCATATTAATAAGCCATCTTTTAAAATTGATTATTAATTTATGTTCTCTTTTCCCTGGATCAATCTAGATATAAGGTGACCATGTGGTTGATCATGTAAAGACAGAGCTTTGATTTTATCCATTTTCTCTACTATCTTTCTGCTTTCGATTTCACTGATCTCTGATTTTTATTATATCTCTCTTGGATTTATGTTATTCTATTTTTTTTTTTTTAGCATCTTAAGATGGAATCTTAAGTCTTTGATTCTCAAACTTTAGTTTTTTCTAATATGACATTTAAAGTTATAAATTTTCCTCTAAGGACTGCTGTAGATGCATCCCACAAATTTTAATATATTGTATATTTTTTCCTTCAATTCAAAATAGTTTCTAATTTCCTTTGTGATTTCTTTTTTGACTTAAGATTACTTAAAAGTATGTTGTTTACCAAATATTTGAGGGTTGTCCTAGACATGTTATTATTGTTGATTTCTAATGTAACACATTATATACACATGATATAAATCCTTTTACGTATATTGAGATGTGTTGGTAAACATATCACACTGTACTAGAAAACAATGTGTACTTTGTAGTGGTTGGATACAGTGTTCTATAAGTATCATTTATATGGGTGGTTGGTAGTGTTGGTCAGATCCTCTATTTCTTTACTGATTTTTTTGTCTAGTTGTTCTGAGAGATTGTTCTCAGTCATGCTGTTCTCCAATATGCTGGTGGATGTGTCTATCTCTCCTAATTTTGTCAAATCTTCATGTATTTTGAAGTTCTGTTATTAGATACACACACATATACATGAGTATGAAATCTTCCTGATGTATCGATTCTTTAATCATTATGAAATGTCCATCTTAAACACTAGTAATACTTAAGGCTATTTTATCTGCTACCCATACAGTCACTCCAGTTTTCTCATGCTTACTGTTTAAATGGTATCCTTTTCTACCCATTCACTTTTAATCAGTGTCTGTCTTTTTATTTAAAATAGGTTCTTATAGACAACATTCTTATCCATTCTGACAATCTCTACCTTTTAACTGGAGTGTTTAGTCTGTTAACATTTAACGTAATTATTGATATGGCTGAACTTAGATAAACCAGTTTGTTTCCTGTTGTTGCTTCTGTTTATTGTTTCTCTGTTCTTACTTTACTTTCGGGTTTTAAAAATTTAACCACTGGATTATCTGTACCTGTTTGCATTATTTGGTTTAATGGCTGTTCTAACAATTATAATATGTGAGCTTAACTTTTACAGTCAAATTAGATTGAGTATTATAACCCTTCACATCAAATGTGGGGATACCTTACAATCACATAGGTCCATTTACCCAGCCCTTCCATGCTTTATGCTACAGTTGTCTTATGTATTACATTTATAGAGATTATAAACCCCAAAGACAATATTATAATTTTTAAGCAATCACATATATTGGAAGTAGTCTCATATATTGGAAAGAAATATATCACACATATTAGAAACAAATTGAGAGAAAAAATAGTTTTTTTATGTTTATCTAGCTATGTACTATTTCTGCTACTCTTTATGTCTTTCTAAGAGTCCAACTTTCCATCTGGTATCACTTATCTTCAGCCTGAAGAATTTCTGTTAGTGTTTCTTTTGTGGAGGTCTAATGGCAATTCTTTATATTTTGTTTGAAAATGTCTTTATTTTGCCTTATCCTTGAAGGATATTTTTGCTGGGTAGGTAATTCTGAATTAACAGTTGTTTTGTCTCTTTTAGTACTTTAAAGATGTTCCATTGTTACCCAAATTCTACTGCATCTGATGATAAAGTGATTCACTTTCAAAATGTTGCTACCCTGCAGAAAATATGGCATTTTTCTCTACTTGTGTATAAGATTTTCTCATGAAGTCTATTTTTAAGTAATTTCATTATAATGCACCTATGTACCTATGCATAGTTTTCTTTTTATTTACTTTGATTTGGATTCACCAAACTTTTTTAATTTGTAAATTTTGTCTGACAAAATTTGAAAACCTTTTGGCACTTGTTTTTTCAAATACTTTTCTCTCTTATTCTGGAGTCAATAGAGTCCCAGAATAAAAAGAAAAAAAATAAATAGAAAAAATAAATCTTTGGGGATCTACTTTTTTCTTCCAAAATTTTTCTCTTCTTCTTGAAACTGGGTATTTCAAATTGATTTATTTTCAACTTCACTGCCTTTTTCTTTTGTTACCTTCATTCCATTGTTGGGCCCATCAGTGAAATTTTTATATTGGCTATTGTGTTCTTCCATTTTAGAATTTCTACTTGGTTCTTATTTATAGTTCTTATTAACCATATGAGATTTTTCCATTTTTTCATTCATTATGAGCATATTTCCCATTATGTTGTTACCATAGTTATGAGCAGTGGTAAAATTCTTATCTGCTAATTCCAACATCTCAGTCATCTACAGATTGGTTTCTATTGACTGTCTTTTTCCTTGAGAACAGGTCGCATTTTCCTGGTTCTTCATATGTTAAATAATTTTGTCTGGCGTCCTCGACATTGTGAGTGTTATGCTTAGGAGGTTCTAGATTCCCTCATATTCCTCAGGAGACTGTAAGTTACTTTGTCTTCTCAGGCAATAAGCTGACTGTATTTACTTGGAGTCCTGTTTCTTCAGCAGCAATCAAATCTCAGTTCAGCTCTTTAGTTCTTAGCCAGGCTGCTTGGTATCTATCCTTTTCAAGCATGGTTCAAGGCTGAGCCAGAGATTTAGCCAGAATTTATCCACAAAATTTATGGCTGTCCCTCTCTGGCTTTCTCCTTTCTAGTATTCTTTCCTCCCTTTCCAGAGGCTGGTGGCTGTCCTGAATTCTGACCACATGGTTCTGAATTAGGCCAGAACACATGGGGACCACAAGTTACCTTCTTGAGTTTACATATAATCTATTGAGTAGTGTATTAATTTTCTGTTGCTGCATATCACATTACCATTAACTTTGTAGTTTAAACACAAACACATACATTCGTTATCTCACAGTTTCCATGGGTTGGGAGTCCAAGCATAGCTTAGCTGGGTCCTCTGCTCAGGGTCTCACAAGGCTGCAATCAAGGTGTCAGCAGGCTGTGTTTCTATCCAGAGGTTTGACTGGGAAGGCTCAGTGGGGTTGTTGAAAACTGCTTCTCTGGCAGGTTCACGACTGAGAGACCTGGCCTTTTACTGACCGTTGAGCAGAGATAATCCTCGCATCCTAGGGGCCACCTGCATTTCACAATCTTTTATAATCACAGGGAGTGACATCCCATCATCTTTGCCACATCTTGCAAGTTAGAAGCAAGTTCCAAGTTCCAATTCACTCAAGGAGAAGGGCTCATACAAGGATGTGAATCACTGGGGGTGGTGGGAGGTGTCACATTAGGGTATGTTGGTCACAAAGATCAAAAGTATGTTTTATGCTCCTATAATCTGGGGCCCCTGGAGGTTCAATAACTTCCCCAAGGTTGTACAGGTTAGTGTTGGTGAAGTCTGGGATGGATTCAAATCCAGGCAAAGCCTATGTCCTCCTAATATCCCTCCTACATTCAACAAGCAAACTATGCTCTACACTGCTGGAGCAGGCTGGACCCAGCCACAGAGAGAGGAGTCCACAGAAGGAGCACAGTATCTGCAAATCAATGCTGTCCAGCTTTTCTGCAGCCATGTGGGATGTCAGACCCATGTCTGCAGCTCAAAATACCCAAATACAAAATTAGTTTCCTCAGTCCCAGAGTCACTTGAAAACATCTTATTTTCTAATATATAATTAAAGTCACCAGAGATTACATCACATAGGAAAGTTTTACAAATGACACAGTTTAATTCAGACACATAAAACAGTTAAAACATACCTACCAAAGTTACAGGGACACTATCTGACAAATACAGAGATTCTGTCAGTATGGTTATAAACTAAGTTTCCCTGGTGATATTATTACCTCTTCTAAGGTATCATAGTATTTAGGCCACCTAATCTAGGCTCTCTCATTACCATGTATGTCCTAGTGATATATATATATATGGTGACACACTTTCTAATAGTTTAAATAAAGAGGTAGCTCAAAACTAAGAAAAACATTGGTTTTGTAAGTAACAGCTATAAAACCATCATTCTCTAAGAACCCAGAAAACCAAATTATTCTTGACAGACAAATTCACAGCTGGCTTGTGAGGGAAGTCCATTTACCTTGGGTCCATGTTTGCAAAGTAAAAGGAGGAGAGAGCTAAGCTGTGTTTATGCTTCAAGGCCCTTTTCCTCTAAAATTAGACATTGCACCACGAGCTTCTCTAATATGGCAACTGGATAGTAAGTAAAATTTTTAAGGGGAAAAACAAGATTTTCGTATCACAAATACAGGTCAAATGTCTGTTGAATTCAAGTCTTTGTAGTAAGCCTGTGTGGTCCTCCACATCAACGGGTCAGTTATTATTTAGATGTTTACCGAATTAACATGACAAAACCATTCACTTAAAAATATTCATCTATATAGGACTTAAAATATTTGAAAATCCTTACTATTTTTGTAAGTACTATTACAAATTCTATTAATACACTAAACTCTTCAAAACCTTAGTTAAGTAGATAGGTAAGGATATTATTTGACTTCTAAGGAAACAGAACTCAGAAAAGTTGATTGGCAAGTCCTTTTGTGTGACTTGCCCACAGTTGTACAGAAGTTGTAAATGGATGAGAAAGACCACACAGTCTCTAAACCAGTAGAGCTCATTAAATACAAGATGTCTGTTCTTAATTGTTGGCTCCCTCAGCAAAGACATGCTACCTGCTTTCAGAGTTTTGGCTGGAGTCCTGTTTGGCAATCTTAATGTATTGAAGTAAGTAAATATAATAAATATGGTAGTATAGAAAAAATAGAAAACAACAGAATCCTTTATAACTCCAGCTCGCAAGGATCAAACAAGGGGGTCAAAACAGTGCAGTCAAATGGTATGACATACAAAGGAGAAAGAAAATACGTGCAGAGGGAGGGTAAATGGCCTAAAATATAAGTTATTTCACTGTCAAATAAATTTACCCACTAAAAATGTTTCAGACATCAGTGAACCTTTTTAGGTTGAAAATATTTTACTCAAAAATGTAACACAAGTAAGGCATTTGGTGAAACTATATTTACCATATTTAAGTAAAAAGATCTTACTTAAGATTATACCTTTTAAAGGAAGTGGTTAAATAATTTTTTACATTTTATTATTAATTGTGGCAAATACACATAACATAAAATTTACCATCTTAACCAGTTTTAATTGTGCAGTTCAGTAGTGTTAAGTACATTCACATTGTTGTGCCACCAATCTCCAAAACTCTTTTCATCTTGTGACACTGAAACTCTGTACCCATCCCACAATAACTCCCCAAATCCCACCCGCTAGGTCCTGGCAAGCATCATCCTACTTTTTGTCTCCATGAATCTGACTAGTGTTAGGTACCTCATGTATGTGGAATCACATGGCATTTGTGTATTTGTCTTTTTATGACCGGCTTGTTTCACTTAGCATAATGTCCTCAAGGTACATCCATGATGATGCATGTATCAAA
This sequence comes from Piliocolobus tephrosceles, assembly GCF_002776525.5. Classification (NCBI taxonomy): domain Eukaryota; kingdom Metazoa; phylum Chordata; class Mammalia; order Primates; family Cercopithecidae; genus Piliocolobus; species Piliocolobus tephrosceles. The sequence continues at coordinate 39,453,559 of NC_045441.1, forward strand.
ATTTCCTTCCTTTTAAATGTTTAAATATTTATTTTTGTATACTACAGAATAATATTTCATTGTAAACAAATAAACAAACCACAGTTTACCTATTCATCCATCGATGGACATCTGTGTTACTTCCATGTTTCAGCTATTACAAATCATGCTGCGATGAACATGGGTATCATGTACAGGTATCTCTCTCAGGCCCTGCTTTCAATTATTTTGGATATATACCCGGAAGTGAAATTGCTAGATCCTATGGGAGTTCTACTTTGGATTTTCTGAGGACCCGTCATACTGTTTTCCATAGTGGCTGCATCATTTTACACTCCCACCAACAATGCACAAGGCTTCCAATTTCTCTACGTCCCCCGCAATGCATCTTTTCTTTTGGGTTTTTTTTCTCATAGCAGCCATCCTAATGGGTATGAGGTGGTATCTCATTGTGGTTTTGATTTGCATTTCTCTTATGATTAGTGCTGCTGAGCATCTTTTCATGTGCTTGCTGACTTGTATATCTTCTTTGGATAAATGTCTATTTAAGCCCTTTGCTCATTTTTTAATTGAGTTGTTTGTTTTTTGTTGTTGAGTTGAAGTTGAAGTTGAGTCTCCATACATTCCGGATATAAATCCCTTATCATATACATAATTTGCAAATATCTTCTCCCATTCCGCGTGTTGTCTTTTTAATCTGCCGACTGTGTCCTTTGGTGCACAAAAGCAAAAGCTTTGCAGATACTAAAATTTTGTGAGCTTGGCTGAGGAGTAAATCAAATGTCTCTGAAAGAAGGTTAGTTCTTTGAACCCAGAGCAGTCAAGGCTGAGTTCAGAATGGAAGTTCAAGACGAAATGGTGCCTAGGAGGCTCTGCACGGAGCTTCAGTTTCCAAATCCTGAACAGTGCTTCAAAGATAGGAATTAGGATCTTTTACACTGCAAATTTAAAATCCTGATTTATATTTGACAACCTACTTTTCTGATTGTAGATTATCAAGGTGACGGGAGAGAATCATGAATATATGTAAAAAGTTGCAAAATGTAAAGGTGAGAGAAATAATCAACTCCCCCTTTCAGCAGTTTCCCTTCATAGTGAAAAACACACTGACTATTGATGTGACTGACAGGCAAAACCAAAGTGACAAAGTATGATGAAGTACAAGAATAAGAACAGCATACGTAAATGGTGGATATTTGAAGAGCGTAACTCTCTAACACAAAGCCAGCTTCCCATTTCCTCCGTGTTGCTAAAATGTCAACGTGCAGGTGAGTGGCGAGCTCACCTTTCATTTGATTTTATCACAGACAGCCCCCATACAATGTCACACTCCAGTGAGCGCTAAAAATACTTAAGACTCTAATCTCCTTCAAACAACACTTGCTTCTTTAGCCACAAGTGTCAGAGAGGAAATGATCCACAAACAAAAGGTAGACGTTAAGCAACTAAAATAGCTCCAGTTTCCTTTCTCTGCAAACCAGCGTTAGCTGCCTGGCTATTTCCACCAAGGAGGATCCTTGCAGCCTGGCTGTTTTCACAGGCTCTGCAGTGGGAGATGCCACAGGTTCCCAGGGATGTTTGCGTTGGACAGGAACTCGGCTTCCTTCGTGCCTCTGAGCACAATGCTGTCCTCATCTTCATCATCTCCAGGATGGGAGGAGACAGCTTGGATGCCAAAGATGATCTCTGCAGCACTTCTATTTTCCCAGCATTTTTAGAAAGGTTGTTTTGTACCATCATAAATGTTGTTTTTGTGCTTCCACATTGTAGAATATAAATAAAACCTATACTTGGCTGTTTATTACAAAATGCATTAGTATAAATTCAGTTATTTAGCTCTTTGCTAGTTTTGTTAATTTACTAAAATGGCAGATACATTTTATATCTGGAACATTTAAAATTTAGATGTCAGGCCAGGCGCAGTGGCTCACGCTTGTAATCCCAGCCCTTTGGGAAGCCGAGGTGGGTGGATCACCTGAGGTGAGGAGTCCAAGACCAGTCTGGCTAACATGACAAAACCCTGTCTCTACTACAAACACAAAAATTAGCAGGGCATGGAGGCACATGGCTATAATGCCAGTGACTCAGGAGGCTGAGACACAAGAATTGCTTGAACCCAAGAGGAGGAGGCTGCAGTAAGCTGAGATCGTATCACTGACTGCACTCCAGCCTGGGCGACAGAGCAAGACTCTATCTCAAAAAAAAAAAAAAAAAAAAAAAATTAAATGGTAAAATTATTTTTGTAAAATGTAGACTCAAAAACAGTTTAGTTAGGCCTGAAAGAAACCTACTTGTTTTATTTGTTGTCCCTATCAAGACTTTTAAACTCTCATAACATACCGTATGAGGAGACAGATAGATTTTTGGAAGTTGGGTAAAGCCAAAACAAAAGGAAGCATCTCAAAAAATAGGCAGATATCCGTATCTGAGCAAAACTGATATTTTTACAATACATTTGGCTATGCCTACAGTAATGGTTGGCAGTTCACACCTTTTAACATAAGTTTGACATGGGTTCCAGACTTCTTGAGTTTATATATATTTGGAGCTAGCTAGCCTGATGAAGTTAACCCCATTTACTAAGTAGTTCCATCAAGAGAACAGAGTTCTACAGAACAAGAGCCTTGTATCCCTTGTCGCTACCTTGCCAGTTTTGCTTAATTTTTTTTGACAAGAGGCCATGTGTGGAGATGAACCAATTCTATCATTTTCTGCCAGGATGTTTCAACTGTAGTAGGACTTTCGGCACGAGCAGAACAGGCTGCTGAGAAAGAGTGCCATGAACAGACAGTGCTAAGGAAGCTCTCCAGCGAAAAATCCAAGGAGGCTGCCAATGATGGAGCAGGGGTACATTCTTCCTTCAAGAAGATGCATACAACTGTTTTTAAATCTTTGAGTTTTGATTCTCAAGCAGCAAATGCATGACTTCCCTGTCAATGACGAGTAAATGAGTCAAACATTTTCTCCATTCCAGAATCTCTATGTCTAACAAGATCGTGCTGAAGTGACTCACTGCAGTGCTATACCATGTGACAGCACCATGCCGCCTCCTCACCCACACCATCCCTGGCAGAGGCTGCAGAGCCAGAGTCACCCTGCACCCCCTCTGCCAAGCATTACACAACTCTCTTTGATTGAATCAGCACCAATGCATGATGGCTCCATGCAGAAAAGACATCAGACAGGCCCATATTCTGTTGCTTACTGGCAGTAGTAGTAGCCCTGCGACTTCACTTTCCCTTTGTAAACCTCAGTGTTCTCACTGGTAAAATGAAGATAACAGAACCTGTCTTATAAGGATATTGTAAAGATGAAGTTATATGAGATGATGTGCATAAAAGTTCTAGCAGAGTACCTGGGATCCAACAAGAACTGAACTGTTGCTGGGTCTCTCTAATTGCTGTTGTGCTTAACTTGGGACCAGTTTCATGGGACCAGCTGGCTGAGGACTGGATGATGGTGCCTTTGCTGTCTTCCTGCTGGCTAGTGTACTTCCACATGCAATTTATCAGGCACAATGGTTTTTCATTGATCTAGCAATCTCCAATAGATTTAGCAATTAAAATGTGACCATCAGGGATGAATAACCTCTGTCTGCTTGGATTTCTTCCATGACTTGCATGTCACTTACCAAGAAAGAATCTGGAAGTGACACCTTCACCCAGTGTATCTCTGGCCCCCAACTGAAATTAGATGGCCTTTCCAACACTGATGGCTTCTCTTGGATGGGAATTAGACTGGAACCATACAAACTAAAGTTGCAAGTGGGAGCTTCCCATGGGGTTGGCTGCTGCCACTGTCCTGGACCCCTATGTCATAATCTACCCAAGAGACAAGCATTCTCTGCATTTTAGGGACATAAACTGCTCCAATTCAGTGCTGAGAGCCTTTAAAGGGCTGAGCCTTACACACCCTTCAGTTCCTCATGGAAACTGTTCTGCCTGTAGACAGGAACCCCATTTTCCTTTATTATGATCTGAACTTGTTTCCCCTCCAATTTTTTTCTTTTGATAGAGTCTCACTCTATTGCCTAGGCTACAGTGCAGTGGTGTGATCTCAGCTCATTGCAACCTCTGCCTCCCAAGTTCAGGCAATTCTTGTGCCTCAGCTTCCTGAGTAGCTGGGATTACAGGCATATGCCACCACACCCAGCTAATTTCTTCATATTATTAGTAGAGACAAGGTTTTGCCATTTGGCCAGGCTGGTCTTGAACTTCTGACCTTAAGTGATCCATCAGCCTCAGCCTCTCAAAGTGCTGGAATTACAGGTGTGAGTCACTGTGCCTGGCCTCTCCCACCAAAATTTGTGTGTTGAAGTCCTAATCCCCAACATGACTATATTTGGACATGGGGCCTCTAAAGAAGTAACTAAACTAAAATGAGGTCATTAAGGTAGGCTCTAATCCAATATGACCGTACTTATAAGAAGAGGACAGGACACCTGGGATGCACAGGTACCACAAAGGCCCTGCAAGGCCACAGCAGCAAGACAGCTGTCTGCAAGCCAAGGAAGAGCCTCAGGAGCAACCAACCTTGCTGACACCTTGGTCTTGAACTTCCAGCCTCTAGGACTGTAAGAAATAAATTTCTGTTGTTGAAACCACCCAGTCGGTGGCATTTTGGTTTTGGCAGCCCTAGAAAACTTACACACCCTTTCACTTAAATGTTAAGGCAATAATTATGCTTGCAAAAATTCAAACTATGATCTACTCCTCCAGACTATGTTTTAGACTTGGTCTTCTGTTTTACAAACTGTCATGGTGCCGAGCAATCACTCAGCCTCTCTGTGCCCCATCACCTATAAAACAGATATGACAGTCCCTATCTTGTGGGGATTTGGGAAGGATTAAATAAGATAATATAGGTAAACACTAAATATACTGCCATGTGGCACTTTCCCCATATATTCATAGCTCTCTTGCCCCAATTTGGCCTGACAGAAATTTTTTTTCTACATTCATCTAAAACAAATGTTTTCAGAACATCCACATACTTGCTCAGGTCTTGTCTTCTGGGGCAATGAGATGTCGCCCTACTGTCTTGGGACAGAAATTAAACATCGGGATGTAGCGATTGTTTACCAGTGAAACTTTCCATTTTTCAGCTAACATTTTTTAATTTCTGTATCATTTAAGTAAGGGATGGTAACTTCTAGACGCTTCAATTCCAAGAATGTTCTCCTCTGAACGCCTTTTAGTTTTTTTCTCTTAAAATATGGTGTTCAGGCTGAGTCTGGTGGCTCACGCTGTAATCCCAGCACTCTGGGAGGCCGAGGTGAACAGATCACTTGAGGTCAGGAATTCAAGACCAGCTTTGCCAACACGGCGAAACCCCATCTCTACTAGAAATATAAAAATTAGCCAGGCATGGTGGCATGCACCTGCAGTCCCAGCTACACAGGCTGAGGCAGGAGAATCGCTTGAACCTGGTAGGTGGAGGTTGCAGTAAGCCAGGACAGTGCTACTGCACTCCAGCCTGGGTGACAGAGCGAGACTCTGTCTCAAAAAAAAAAGTGTTCAGAGACCTACTCACTGAAGGAACAGATGTTGCCAGCACAGAATAGATTGGCACCACCCCACACTCATCCTGATCATCATGCTTCTGTTAGGACAGGCTAGGCCACTGTATCCCTTTCACAGCCTTCACTGGCTCCTAGCCCCACCAAACTGCCAGAGTGGCTTTCTTGGGTGTGCCATTTTTATCAGGGCACCCTCATTCTCATACCTGAAATTGAAGGGCCTCTGGGGTGAGCCTTGGACTGAGGTACATAGAGGAGCCTGGATTGGACCTGGACGTGGGACTCCTCTCATTCACAGTCCATGGCATGTGTAGCAAGGAAGTGACTGATCTGGACGTCATCAGAGACCTTGAGAGTGTGAGTCACTCACCCCTCCCAAATGTCATCTCCCGGAGGATCTGCCTGGCTTAGGGAACCACTCTGAACCCTAATGCTGCCCTATTTGCCCTCCATTCACCAAACCCTGCAGCTGGAGCAGAACATATCCAAGTTGCTGGTTAATTCAAGGTGCTCCCCCTCTTCAGTGTTACTAGAGACCTCCCTCCAGAAAGACAATGGCCCATTCGTCTCACATGAGCCTCCTTAGCTGTCTGACATTGAGGCCATGTTCACCTGCTCATAAATGTCTACTGAGGGTCCACCACACATCAGGCATATGCTTATGGCTGGGGACACCATGGGGAACAAGTCATGGTCCCAAGCTGATGGCAAATACAAGTTGTGTGCTCGAGACTGTGGGACGTGGAGGGCCCTGGATCTGTCTCAACCTTGTTGCTTGTGGTCCCACTTCATATTGGTCTATCACTACCCTCACCAAGGAGTACTACGAGATGAGTGACAACATGGGCGGCTGCTACAAAGACACCGAACTAGAAAGTCACAAATGTGGGCTACACCCAGAGTCCGGTTTCTTGAAAGAGTATATCAAGCCAGCAGGGGGGATGGGGCCACTGATGCTACAGATGCCCAAGTCCTCAGCTTGTTAGGCTGCTGCCCACAACTAAACAGCGGAGCATGATTTTGCCTTTGGAAAGAATTCTGGAACCCAGAAGAACAGGGAACAAACCAAGAGTATTTTTCACTCTGCTACAGGGACAGACGCAACTGGGGAGGGTGCAGGTTCCTTGTCCAGGAAGTCACTGGCTGCATTTTGCTTTGGACAAAAAAGTATAAGGTCGGGGAGAGGATGTTGTTGTGGGAACAGAGTGTTCGGCGGCCTTGTGTTCAAGGCAGACTTCTGAATTTCTGAAAGACTAAAGCATTCACAGTAAGTCCAAAAAGACACAGGAACAAACACACAAAAGAAGCTGAAAGGTCTGGGGGGTGTGGCTATAAAGGAAACCTCCCTTCCGGCCTGAAGGCTGGGTGTGCGAAGGCTAAGGGCGTTTTACTGAAGAGCAGCCCCAGAGAGCAAAGGGGTGATCCGAACAACCTCAGCTCTTTTGGGGGACATAACAATGTGCCACTGAGTTACCAACCGCTGGCAAAACACAAAACGGTAACACCACTCATTGTTCTTGACCTTCACCGGAGGATGCACACTGTAACATGAAAGGGAAACACAGCGCTCCCACGGTATTCCAGAATATGAAGCTGCGTGATCCAGTTCACAGTGCAGGAAGTGGGAAAACTTCTGCCACATCTGGAAGAAAGTCTGGGCAGCTGGTTCATGTATACGATCTGAAGTATCTTAAACTCTAAGATGGGTCCCTGGATACACAGAAACCCCACCTTGATGGCGACACCCTCTTCCTCTCTAAGGTTTTTATTCATCTCATACAAAGTTGCAGAGGGAAAGTGTCCCTGCTCTAAACCCAGATTTACTTCTTTGCTCTTCTTTTGCAGGCATCTCTGACATGCAGCTCATCCTGGTCTGAGACTCAGTTTCTACAACTCAGGTGACAACAGACATCATAATTAGCAAGGTTACCAGGATGGCTGTGAGGGTTAGATCTAACAAGTCATGAGGAGACATTTTATGCACAGCAAAGTAAGTGGAACACGTGTGTGTGTGTGTGTGTGTGTGTGTGTGTGTGTGTGTGTGTGTCTGTGTATTTTAAAGAGATATGGTTAACAGACATTGGAAGACCAAACTGAGTGAAGGGAATTTAAAAAGACAGCCAGATAGCTAAGAGAAAAAAAATTCCAGATGCAGAAAAGCGCCAAACACAGAGTGGGAAGGGGAGAGAAATAAGACGGAGGGGTGGGGAGCAAGTGCTGAAGAACTCTCCCATCTTATCTTCACATTGTGTGTGGCCATTGTACCCATTTACAGAAAGCAGAAGCTCGGTCGCTCACTGTGTGATAAGCGGCAATGTCAGCCTCCAGCCCACACGGCTGCTCCTACGGCCTCCCCTTTGCTGCCAGGGCCCTGCGCCCCTCAAGCCCCTCATGGAGGCTCCATTAGTGCTGTGCCGTGGATGGAAGATGAACAAGCAGGTTCCCTTGGCACTGTGGCAGGCGGGCGGGCGGGCGGGCAGGCACCTCCCCGGCCATCCCAGCAGCAGCAGCGTCTCTGGTCTGCCAGGTGGCATGCAAACTGCAAACAGGCCTGCCTGTGCCCTTACTCCTACCTGTGCCCAGACACACTGTCCTTGCCCCAACTCGCACTGAGGCAACAAGATCGTTCTCTAACTCTGGCACCTGCACTTTTCATGGCCCATTTACAACTCTTTTTCTTAGTGAGGAGTAAATATTCCAAGTCCTGGCCAAAGTTGGCATCATTTATTCCTTAAACGTTAAGTCAGCTTCTTGAGGAAAGCAATTCCTTCACTATTTGCGCACATTCTGAAATCAGATTTTTTTCACTGAGAAACGCTTCAGGCTGCCATAACAAAATACCATAGATTGGGAGGCTTATAAACAACAGATACTGATTTCTCACAGTACTGGAGGCTGAAGTCCAAGATCATGGTGTGGACCGACTTGTGTCTGGAGGGCCGGCTTCCTGGTTCAGAGGGCGCCTTCTTGCTGTGTGCTCACATGGTGGAAGGGGCGGAGGAGCTCTCTGGGCTCTCTTTTACAAGGACACTAATCCCATCATGAGGTTCCATCCTCATGACCTCATCACTCCCCAACCATGATAATGTTTGGAGTTAGGATTCTGACATCTGAGTTTTGGAGGATGCCAACATTTAGAGCACAGCAGAGATGATCTATACATATGTTTGGTAAATAAATCATGTACACATAAAGTAAGTTTATATAAATATTTACTGGTTTAATGAGCACAGTGTTAGACACTGGAGACGTGTCAGGGAACACAGAATTCCCAGCTTCCTGAGCTGTCTGGCAGGGGCTGAAAGAAACCTGAAACTGGCAAGAGGGGCAGAGAGTTACCAGAGGGTGGAGGTGGCCAGCGAGACTTCATGGATGCAGTGACTGCCAAGCGAGGTCTGGTGCAGTGAGGAGGTGAACGGGACGCTAGGGAGAGGCAGGTGAAAGGCTCTGCCGGGTGTGGGGAGAAGCAGGAGAGACGCAGCTGGCACAGTCAACTGTGACGTGAGGCCAGCAGAGGCTTTAAGGCATGACATGACCCCGTTTCTGTTTAGATACCTGTCGCTCTAGCAATGGTGTAAAGAAGATTCTGCAGGGGAGAGGGGCATGAGCAGAAGCAGGGTCTAGTTAGGAAGCCAGTGCACCAGGAAACATCTCAGTGGGGCATGGGAGTGCTTGAGCCCAGGAGTGCAGGTGGGAACAGAGGGAAGTGGCTGGAAGGATACACTTCAAAGGAAAACAGGCAGGATTCCCTGACAGGTCGATGTGGTTGATGTGTGCAAGAAGAGAGGCCATCAAGGTGGGTCTAAAGATTCTGTCCTCATCATCTCATATTCTGGGTGGGCCGAGATGGTCTTCCCCTCCTGAGCTCATGGTAAACTGAAGGACTCTCTCTTGTCTGCTGAGCCTCAGCCGACCTCAGAGTCCTTCCTTCCAAACAAAGCACTCCAGGAGGCCAACTGGCTGAGGAGCGGCCATGAGATATACCCGGCAAAGATCAGAGCCCTCTAATTAGTGTGAAAAGCAATTTTTCAATGTCTACGGGCATCATCCACTTTATCAGTAACCAATTAACCACCACCACAAGGCATGTGATAAGAAACAGAAGGCAGACTTCACTCCAGGAGAAGGACAGCAGGAAGAAGTCTGCAAAGATGAGTATTGCAATGACCTCAACACCCCAGCTCAGATAGATGGGAAATATGCACGCTCATTTTAATAAGCAAAAAAATATCAGGCCTAAATGGAGACAGGACACTTCAGTCCGGCATCCACTGGCCAAGTGGTCTGCAGCCCAGCTCTCAGGTCCTTTCCAGTACAGGGGCTGCCAGGGCCTGCCTGCCCCTGGGTGTCCTCTCTGCAGAACAGGATCAAGAACACACCAGAGCGACTGAGGATGATCAAATGGACACTTCGGTTCTTGATGAAACGTGTCTTTGGGAGTCTGGTCAGCATAGTTTTATCACTTCCTGTAATATGCTAGTTACCAGATCCAGGAAATAGAACTTCAAGTAATAATGCTTTCCATTAAATGTCTAACATACACAGATCATCCTCAGTCTTCACACAGTGTGAAATACTATCTTTTTATGTATACACTGTGTTGAGATATTAGAGTAATAAATACCAATTCATGTTTTCAAGTGCAAGACCTTGTGCAGAGCAGTTATTCAACAAATATTCACTAATACATAAGCAAATTTTTCATAGAAAAGTCTATTTTGGGTTATACTAATAACTGATCATAACACAGCCTCCATCATCACTTATTTTAACGGCCAGCATCACTAGCAATTTCAGTCCCAATGCAATAATCTTGAGATCACGGAGAAACAGACTTGTCAAGTTGGAATTTTATAGTGTTGAACATAATAAATGCAATAATTCAAATACTAGCAAAAAAAGACAGCTGGAATAATTACTTTAAAATATTTTTGAATTACTTGTCAATTACAATAAAAATGGATTTATAGTTTTATCTGCATAAAAGCATGTAACTGTATACTGACTGAATAAATGAATAACTACATATTATATACTTGTGGAAAATGAAAACTAAAATTAAATAACACAGATAAGTAAACTTCCACAAGTTACTTATTTTTAATCACTTAAATGCAATACCAAAAAAGTTTTAAAAACTTCCTCTGTAAAATGCCAAGTATTATACAAAGAAAGATGCCAGCAGGAATAATTTAGAGTATTGTGTCAATCTTTAATAGATAAACTGAGTCCCCTATGAAAGGGTGTCTTGACAGTAATTGATTCTTCTTTTTTTTTTTTTTTTTTTTTTTTTTTTTGAGATGGAGTTTCACTCTTTTGCCCAGGCTGGAGTGCAGTGGCACAATCTCAGCCTTCCGGTTTCAAGTGATTTTCCTGCCTTAGCCTCCCAAGTAGCTGGGATTACAGGCATCTGCCACCATGCCCAGCTAATTTTTGTATTTTTAGTAGGGATGGGGTTCTCCTGACCTTGTGATCCGCCCACCTTGGCCTCCCAAAGTGCTGGGATTACAGGTGTGAGCCACCGCGCCCGGTGATTTTTCTTCTTCTTAAACAGATGCTATCAGGACTGAAAGGGATGAACAACTCTCTCCTCCAGAATCCTGAGAAGGTTTGGAATAGTGAGTAGGGTGTTTGTGGTTTGTGGCTGAGAAGGGAAAATACCACCAAGCGAGGAGAGGGTGTTTAACAGAATTGTTTAACAGAATGAGTCTGTTGCAGGGCCTTGGTGATTTTTTAATTGTACATTTGGTATTTGCAGCAACAGCAAATTTGACTTTTAAATATAATCTGCTACTTGGTTAATACAGAACTCTGGCTGGGGCCATGGACCCTTCACTCCCTCTGCCCAGCCCTCCCTGCTTTAGGCATCCTGGCTACTTCTGTCCCCCACTGCACTGTGGCCAGCTCTCATCTCCCACCTTTATGCAGAGCACACACCTAAGGACACAAGGCATAGAGAAGGGTGATCTCATCCAAGCTCCCATTCTAGTGCTGGTCAAGCTGGGATCAGAACCCAGGCAAGTGCCATGAGATCTATGTCTGATCACTACAGCGATCACTGGCCAGTGCTGTTCTTAATGTTCCCATTTTACAGAGGAAACTGAGGACTGGAGATGAGCAGAGGGATGCCCACCCAGGCATCTGTGCGGACAGCCCCTACTCACAATCTTAATCCTGGCCTAAGAGCAGAACAAGTGAGGAAACCATGAGCAAAAAAGAGGAAAACAAACTCTCCTTCAGGATGGGTTGCTAAAGACTTGGTATGTTAGTCTGTGTTGCTCTAAAGAAACACCTGAGACTGGGTAATTTACAAAGAAAAAGGGTTTCATTGGCTCATGGTTCCACAGACTACAGGAAGCATGGCACCAGCATCTGCTTGGCTTCTGGTGAGGCCTCAGGAAGCTTTTACTCATGGTGAAAGGCAAAGGCGGATCAGGCAGGTCACATAGTGACAGAGGGAGCAGGGTCGGTGGGGCTGCCACACACTTTTAAACAACCAGATCTCAGGTAACTACCAGAGCGAGAACTCACTCATCCCCATGGGACCGGCACCAAGCCATTCATGAGGGATCCATCTCCATGACCCAAACACCTTCCACCAGGCCCCACCTCCAACTGGGATCACATTTCAACATGAGATTTGGAGAGGACAAACATCCAAACCGTATCACACAGTATAGGAAAGTGGTTCTAACCCAAATGCAAGAGCAGCGAGCAAGAATTCCAGCAGCTGCCTAGGGTCCGGGACAAAGGGAGAGTTCATCCTCTGTACATGGCACGATGGTGAGAGGACAGTGTGGGCCGCAGGTGAAGCAGGAAGAAAATCCTGTGCAGAACAGACAATTCCTCTGTCCTCCCGGATGAGGGTTCCCTGGGTCCCAGTGAGAAGGAGTGAGGACTACTGATGAGTTTTAACACATAACTTTAGGCCTGAGCTAACTTCATGGAAAACTGCATATAATTCTTATTCTACAGTATAGATGGACTCATTTTCAGGTAACTTTCCTACTGAAGAATCTCTTAGCAGATCTGTTGCCTTTGAGTAGTTAAAATTCAGAGCCAGCAGCTGAGCAAGGTAGTTTGCTATGGAAGGGTGGTTCTTAAAGTGGGATTTGCCAAAGTGGCAGCACTTAAGATACAAATGTTCAGACCCCATCCAGACCTACTGAATTAGCACTCAGGTGGGGCCCAGAAAAATGTGTTTTAACAAGCCCTTTGGGTGAACTGATGCCCACTCAAGTCTGAGAAATCCTGAGAGCCTAAGGTGCCTTAATGTGTACAATCAATCATTCTGGTCTGAAGTTTCCACATAATAAAAGCTGCATTCACAGTACTGTGGGAAGAGCCATGGGGTCTGAGGAGAGCATTCGGTCACCTCCAGGCTCTAAAACTTCTGGGAAAACCTCTTCAAAATTAGAAATAATAAACACACATGATCAAATTATGAATACATAAGCAGGTGACAAATACTAACATAATGATTATAATTTTTAGAAACTTTTCAAATGAACTGGAGGATGGCTAAAATTATCCCACCATTAGAACCTGAAGAAGCAAATACTGAATTTTTTAAACTAGTTGATACAAAATAATATTTTTAAATATACAAATGTAGGCATTTTCGTTTTCTTACAAACTAGTTATGTCTCTGAAAATGAACCTTTCCTCCTTGTTCAGGACACTGGTGTTAGTAACAGTTGCATATAAATAAGGCTTCCCAAACAAACATCTTATCTTTATATGGAAGGAAGTTCATGAAGAAGGAATTGACGTTCTTCCCTAACAACAACGACAATACATTTTTGGGTTCCTTTCCCAGAAATTAGTAAATAACAAAATACCTTTCAGTTTAAAAAAGCATGTTCAGAGCAAATGCTTAAATCTAATCCATATGCCACTCATGTGCTTAAAAAGGAAGATGGTTTCCATGAGCCAATTTCTCCATGCATTCTGTGCCAAATAAAACAGATTTCAGCAAAAAGCTTTTACTGCCTCAGAGGAAACTCTGTTCATTCTACAGGGTATAAAGTACTATTTATTTTTCATTCAGAATTCCCAATTCTCTACTTACTGCACATTTTCCCACTCAAGCAGACTTTATCCACTGTGGGTAAGCACATTAAATGCAGAAAAATACAACATCTTTTCTGGGTGGAAGAAATTTTTAAAATGCTGGTACAGTTCAGCATCTACATTTTATCACATTAAGAAAATATAGTTCTTATTAAAAGAAAAAAGCTGACATAATATTGATCCTGGAAGTCATACTTTTTATTACTGCTAAAGAAATACCTATCCTAAGCCAAAGCAAAAAGACATTCCCAGGGGCATGTAGCTGGGAAAGGCCAATGCTATCAATATGGTCTGCATGTTATAAAAAAGTTCAGAATCTACATCCAAGCAAATTAATGAGACACACTATAGATAATCAGAAGAAACAGCTTTGTGTTTTCCATTTGCATCATCTTATCATGGATGCGTACAACAAAAAGGTACCATTTGTGCCTAAATTTCTTTTAGGAAAACACAGCTAATATATCATGAAGAACTCGAAATAAGTCAGTCACATTAGAATATATATATATTCTATATTTTATATAGAATATATTTATTTTATATAAAAATATATATATATATATATTTTGAGACGGAGTTTTGCTCTTGTTGCACAGGCTAGAGTGCAGTGGCATGATCTCGGCTCGCTGCAACCTCTGCCTCCTGGGTTCAAGTGATTCTCCTGCCTCAGCCTTCTGAGTAGTTGGGACTACAGGCGTGCACCACCATGCCCGGCTAATTTTGTATTTTCAGTAGAGACGGGGTTTCACCATGTTGGCCATGGTTGGTCTTGAACTTCTGACCTCAGGTGATCCTCCTGCCTCAGCCTCCCAAAGTGCTGGGATTACAGGCGTGAGCTACTGTGCCCAGCCTAGAAAATATTTAAGAGACACAAAAATAAAAATATTTTCTTCAAAAATGTGTTTCACTACAGGCTTTTCAGATAGGTTTTTAGGGATATGAAGGATCAAGGATGGGAACAAGATGGTCTCTGAGACCCAGGGATAAATAACACCCATGAAGGAACAGAGATGGATGACCAGAGGACCGACTTGCAAAAATAGACAGACAGATGGACATACCTGGACAGACCAACAAGCAGGCTGATAAGGAAATTACATGACATGTCAGGACCCTGCCATTTCGTTTCTGCTGCTATGACTTTTAATCAAGATCCAGGGGCCAAGCCTCACATTCAGGAGGCACAGACAGTTTTTAGGATATTTTGAGAGCAAATGAGCAAAAAGGGGCCTTGAACCTAAAGACTAGCAGGGGTGTGACACTCTCTATGCAAATGGGCTAGGCCACATGACCCAAGCAGCAAGGATTAGGAAATAAAGTCCTGCCACAGAATGAATGGACTCTGAATGTGCTTTCTGTAAATGTTGGCATTTGTGGCATACTGCCTCCACAGGAAGCTGGGATGCAGTCAGTCAGAAACATCTCAGCCCAGGGAAGAAGACTGCATCCTTATCTTTACACCTGCATGGTGGATCTGACATCTTAGGGTGTGTGGGGAGCAGGACTGGGCTGCTAGGTGCATCCTGACTGCCTTGGGGAACTCAGCTTCTCCGAGTTAAAAACACGAGCCCTTCCTGGCATCTTGCCTTTACTTCTAAATAAAGCTTAAATATTTGCCCTCAACACTCCAGTCGCTACAGCCACAAACATGAAGGATTACTGTGTTCCCAGGGAGCTTTGGAAGAATCAACTGTGTCATTGAAAAGATGCTTTGGTTGCTAGAACGGCCCACTGCCCTACCTTTTCCGATGCCTTGTCTTGCACAGGTGGACCTGAACCTGGAGGAGGAGGGGCTCGGCGCTTCTTCATCTCCGACTTCACGGACACCCCTGAGATGCTGCCCAGCGAGAGGGATGGACCCAGCGTAAGGGAACGTGAGTGCATGGATGGGGAGTTGGGTGTCGTTAAACAGCCCTGTTGGGGAAGAGACAAACAGAAAACCAAATCAGTGTGAGATGACTTCTCCCTGTATGAATGCTCACATGTGAAGACAAAGTTCCAATCCGTCCACCTGAGCTTGCACGGCAGCTGTCTCTGCGGTCAGCTTGAAAGGCTTTAGCAAGCCCCACCTGTAGCTTTCCAGGGAAAGCTGGAGAAGATGCTGCAGAACAGACTCATACTATGAGGCTCACTTTCGAGGGCGATGGCAGACTCTTTCGGCCACTAAGAGAACACTTAGCAGCTAGAATCATTTACACTTCTTGACCAACCTGCAGGTGTGAACTGGCCTCCTTAAAACTTTAACCTGTTGTCAGAATGAGCTCTTAGACACTGAAAAGAGGAAGGAACTGATCAAGAAATACATCCCCATGGGGAAGACACCAACAATCTTGGTCATCTTGGGAAGTACTCCACTTGTTGCCAGGAGGGGGCTTATGTTTCTTCTAATTTTCAGAAGTTAGGAAAACTGACAATGTGGTATAAGCAATATGCTATGAAGACTGTCTAGAACCATCAGTACAGTACTTAGTGACGGATACCTAATAAGCTGAAAGAAATACAAACCAACACACTAATTAACTGCTCTCAAGGGGCAATTTCTATACCAGGGGGAGCAGGCTATAGGACACACAAACTTTTTGAATCTTTTTTCTCCCTAAGGTCTGTTAACAGAATCATGTAAGTGCTAGTGCAGAAAGAGCATCTGGGGAACCAGCAGAGCCAGCACTCTAACTTCAAATTGAAAACAAGATGGTACCATGCTGTGTCCTGGTGCTTCTTCTCTCCTAGCCACGACAGCTCTTTCACAGCACCTGTTACCATGGACACAGTCAACACTGAGAGCCAATGCAGTAAAGGGTTAAGCCCACAGACCTTGGAGACACTGCCTGGGTTTGATTCCTTCTTTTGACCTTAGATGAGGTTTTTTTGGTGTGTGTGTAAGATACAAATCTTGGGCAAATTTTTAATTTCTCCCTACCCCAGTTTATCTCCTGTAAAACTGGGGTAAATAATAGTTCCTGCATTACAAAGCTATCATGTGAATCAAATGAGTGACTGGATGTAAAAGAGTTTGAAAGAGTTCTTGGCACATTGGCTGGGACTTGGGAGGTTAAGGTGGGAGGATCTCTTGAACCTGAGTTTGAGGCTGTAGTGAGCCATGCTGGTGTCACTGGAAGACAGAGTGAGATCCCACTTTAAAAAAAAAAAAAAAAAAAAAAAAGAGTTCTTGGTACAAAGTAAGTGCCCAATAAGTGTTAGCTATTATGATTATTATACTTGCTTGTTTGTATCTTCCTCTCCCATTAAGATGTGAACTCAATGAACACACTAATTATCACTCATTTTTACTGAAAACTGTATGTAATCATGTAATCCCAGCTCCAAACAGTTCCTAGTAGGTGGAGGGCCCTTCAGTCAACCTTCCTGAGAATGAATGAAAAGACAGATGACCCTCTGGGTCACTATGATTTCATGTTTTACACAATAAGCTTGTGGGTAAGATTTCATGTGAACAACTGGTTCTCCATATTTAAAATGAAGATAGAAAGGAAATCCATCATATTAAACAATGGCCCAGTATTATTTGTACTCAGATGCAAACGCTGTTGCTCTGCCAGTTATACGATCATTTGTTTTCCTGAAAAAAATTTGAACCACAGATTTTCTTGTGCTGAAATATTAAAGCCAAAGGACAAAACACTCCATGAAAGCTGCTTTTCATGCCATTAGTGCTTCGCTGCAGACACTGAACATCATTGATGCCCCATGCTTTGGCCATCAGGTACAGAGTTTCCATAGGAAACAGGTGAGGGTGGTATAACAGAAAAGAAACTAACACCCAGAAAACTCATCAATGCCTATTTAGGCTCCCACAGAAAAATGTAAGTTGCTCCCTTGAGTCCTTGAGTTCTGCAGCCATCATAGTCATTACTAAGCAAATAAGCCACGCAAAATAAACTCTGCCTTACATCCCCCTCCATGGCAACAGTGAGGACTCAGGGAGACGCAACTCAGATTTACTTAACCCTGCAGGATCTAGAAGACTAAATGAAGCACAGGAAGCAAACCAGAGAAGGGATTTTGCTCTTCACAGTTCTGGAGCTCGAAAGGTGTTTTGCTGGATGGCTGGTTTGTGCAAATGCCCCCAGATTCAGGGGGATTGCAAACCCCATCTTTCCTCATCAGTAGTCACTTAGCATATGGCCAGAGCATGGACAATGGGACCTTCCACATTGTTGTGTTTCCTCATCCACAACGTCTCTGCTGACAGTGACTGCACATGCACACACTCAGGCACATGTGCACACACTCTCACATGCATGCTCACAGACGTGCACTCACACGTGAACGCACGTTTTGGAGGATGCTTAAAGCTGTGGTAGTCGATGAAGAACTACACACCTCCACCCATGCCACCTGCTATCTCTAAAGCATACATGCCCCATCTGGCATCCCAGAAACACAATGTCCATGGTAGTGCATTCCACAACTACATATCTAATTGCTTGTCTTCACTCCACCCTGTCTAGACATGGAACTCCCAGTTCCTCTTGTCCTTGGTCCTCACCACAACTATGCCTGCCTGACTGATCACTCAACACTGCTGTGAATACACCTCTGTCCTGTAAATGCCCTGAGCACTTAAGGAAGGTCTGTGCAGAATACTCCCTTAAAAGAACTTTACAGCCGCCTCCCATTTCACATTGATTTCAGGTTTTAATTCGTAACTTTTTTTTGCTCTCATAAGCATCCTGGACATTTTGGATTATCTACTTTTTAAGGTAACGAATGGGAATAGACCCCATATAGTAGGTACATCCCCATCTTTAAAATGGGGAAAATTCCATTTCCTTCAAAGTTATTACAAGCATTAAATGAGGTAATTTAGATAAAGCACATTAGAAGTGTCCTATATATGTGGTTTCCTTCTTCTCTGGTATCTATTTTGAATGACAATGACCTCATGAGGGCCACAGTGAGATGACCTTGAACGGTGGAAAGTCAGAAGGCGAAAGTGCACCCCATCCCAAGTCCTCCTAGGAGTTCTGATGTGGATTATCTTCACACAATGGGCTCCTCATGATGCCATCATCTGAGACTCTGGAGCTTAACTGAATTTCAATACAACAGGTGATTTTTCTCCCCTAATTTGTTCTACACAATTAACAAATGTCTCTTCCCACCTCCCGCAACACTCCTAAGGAGGTCGATTGCAGGGTCCAATGGTCCTGAGCCACCAGACCCGCTCCTCAGTTCTGCTACTCAACAGTGTCTTCCCTTTAACCCAAGGGAAGACAAAAACTTTGTGCTGTCCAGAGAATACCCGTGTTTCATTTCTATATTCCTTCTTTCCCTAATTTTGGAATTTGTGCACAGAATTTAGAAAACAATCCACAGAATAATATGGGAGGAAAACATTGTGAAGTATTGAATCCTTTAAAGTCCTGACTCATATCAACAGGAAGTGAAAGGGAAAACCAAGAGCTTAATGTATGCAGTCTGGAGTCAAAACGCTTGGCCCCCACTATTATCCCAGTTTCCTTGATTGTCTCCTGCTACAAAGTGGCAAAGTTCATGAGGGACAGGCCACTGCTTGCCTGCAAGAGAGGTTTGGTTTCCTGTCCAAGCTTGTCAATATATACATGTTTTTAATATCAAGTTATTTTTTTGTAGGGAAGTGAGTCATAGCTCTCACCAAAGGTTGGCACCAAAATCCACAGATTTTGGCAGTCATGATCTTATCAAATTTTCTCAGGAGTTGCAAGTGCAACCAGATAAATCATTAAGAAAAAGCAATGAATAACAGAGAAAAGAAAACTAAGCAAATAGAACCTTCTGTCTCAGGCTTCATGGGACTTTGGTTGGTGGGATTTAAACTTCCTCCAGGCCAGCTGCTGTCATTCGATGGATAGTCAAATTCCACTGCATCCACCAAAGACAATGCAAAACTCTCTGTGTCCATGTCATCACACCACTGATAGCCAATTAACTCATCACATTCAGTATAAAATATCAGTGATTTGACCCTCATATGCACATCTGGGGAGAGAGGACAGGAAGAAGACGAAACGAACCATTTCCAGATCTGAGTGTCGGCTCAAAATAAAACCAGTATCATCTGCAGCAAGTATATATGACATGGGTCCTAATTTTAAATTTACACACACACACGCGCACGCACACACATTTATGTATGCATGGGTGTGTTTGCGCGTATATATATGTACATATTTGATTGCTTCTGTTTAAAATGTACTCGTCTCAGCAAAGCTTATTTTCCTTTTATTTGACTTTTATTGTGACCACAAAATACTATTCCACTGACAGGGACAAGGAGCTATGTAGAGCTAGCACTAGGCAGCAGGGGCGTGGCCCCAACAGCACAAGGGCCCCATAGAACCTGATAGGGCCCTGAGAATGCAGGTTGTCCCTGGAATACTTTTAGGGCTCACAAGTACCACAGAAAACACGTTGTCTCCCTCGCTCATTGACTTATAATTGATCAGTGATCAGTACCAGACAGGAAGCTGAGCACGTTCAAGGTAAACATTCCTATTTCGAGTCAGTACAAACTGCCACGGTTCATTTCCCTTTGCCAAAATTCTCGAAGAGATCCTCACAGAGCTGCCTCACAAGCACACCCACATTACAAAGCCTAAGATGGATCAATTTGTTCATACAACAAAAAGGGGCTTGATGGACTTCAGTCCCTTACTGTACTGCACAATACACTTCCAGGGACAAACAGGAGACGCTGTACCTGAAATCTTTCTGTTTAAATTGATTTTTTTTTAAGAGATGAATAGTCATTTTGTTTCCATTTCTCAAAGGTGTCTATCCTACAAATACAATTATATCTTGACTCATTTAATCAAGTCTACCAAAAGTCTGATTAGATCTTTTGACATGGCTATTGAGGAATTCAGATGTTGATTTCTGTGTCAAGGTTAAGGGATATCTTTTGGCTACAATAAGTATACTCTGAGCTGGCAATCAGCAATCCTCTCAGCAGAGGCTCTTCTAAATGGGATCAGATCCTCTTAAAATGGCATGATGTTTGTTGTTTTGATGGTGAGAAAAACTGAGGCCCGGGAGACTGATGGAGCTACTCAGGATGGCTCAGTTCCTTAGTAACAGAATCAATTAGAAAGATGAAACTAGAAATACGTTCCTGTTGCTGCCTGCAGCCTCCTCTCCTTAGACGATGCTGCCCCCTTTTGAAAGGCTTTACAACTTTTTTTTTTTTTTTTTTTTTTTAATGCTTTGTTACAGAATCAAGTGGCAGGGAAGATTCAACTCAGAACCTGTTATCCACATTGGCTTTTCTTCGGATACAGGTGTCAACAGGACTCAAGGCAGAACAATGCGACATAAACCAGATGAGGTGAATGGACACTCCCTGGGGTCTGTTGGGCAGAGCAGCTCAGGTCTGTCAAAGTTCCTGGCAAGGTGAGAATGGGGAGAACGCTGCTTCTCATCTGTGGTGGCTGGCACAGTCCTGGGTAAGGACAAGGCCAACTTTCCTTCCAAAGAGGGTGTTCTCTGTCTCTGCATTTCCTTATCCTCGGGGCACAGCCTTCCTGACAGACACTCCTTAAGCTGAATCCCTGAGCTAAATCCCGAGCTGTCTTCTGGCATCCTGGAAATCCTGCACTGATTCCGAGGAAGTGGCAAACCAAGAACCATGAAGCATGCCAGCTTCATGTGAACTAATCACCAGGAATGGGCAGGAAAATGGAACTTAGGAATCTCTTTTCTACAGGGTGAGGCGAGTAGGAAACGATTGCTCTTTTTTGGCCAAGTTTCCCCATGGAATGCCTGGGGGATGGCATTTTAAGTATTCAGAAGAAGAAAAGTGGCAGAAGCTACTTGGTCTGGATGCACATTTCAGCCAACAAAATACCGTGCCACGTAAGCTCTCTGATAATTTCTTGGCTGGCAAGACATTTTCTTAAAATGAGCAAACAAAGAGTATTCAACTGGTATTTGATTTTTTTTTTTTTTTTTGAGACAGAGTCTTACTCTGTCACCCAGGCTGGAGTGCAATGGTGTGGTCTCGGCTCACTGCAACCTCTGCCTTCCTGGTTCAAGGGATTCGCCTGCCTTAGCCTCCTGAGTAACTGGGATTACAGGAGCATGCCACCACACCCAGCTAATTTTTGTATTTTTACTAGAGACAGGGTTTTGTCATCTTGGCCAGGCTGGTCTCGAACTCCTGACCTCAAGTGATCCACCCGCCTCGGCCTCCCAAAGTGCTGGGATTACAGGCATGAGCTACCGCGCCGGACCTGATATTTTATTTTCTCTTAACAAAACTGGAAGATATGATTGAGGGTGAGCTATCAGACAGTATTTCAGTCTTATGAAGCAGGACCATCTGTGAGGCATCTGAATGTTTAGAATGCTTAATAATGACAATTTCAGAAAGGCAGAGGTTTCTGAAAAGCTTGTAAATTAAAAGGAAATGAGCCCTGGGGTGCTTCAAAGATGGATGACATGTGATGTGTGTCCTCAGGCAGGCAGGATCTTGTGACAGTGGCCACAGCAGACCACAGAAGCTCATCTCCAGCCAAGCCAGGGGGAGGGAGCAGATGCAGGGCTTCTGTCTCTGCATTTTGCAGGTTTGGTGCAAAGTTCATCAGGGCAGGTGGAGGAGGAAAAGAGGAAAGGCATCCAAGGGGAAGGATAAGGCAAGAGAAGGTTATGAAAGGTTAAGTCATGATGTGCAGTGTAGTGACTGACCAGAATTACAAGGCAAGGAGTGGGGGCTTGGCAGCAACAGAGAAGAGCGTCAGGGAAAGGATGTTCACAGGGCATGCCTCAATCTGCATGCGTGTGTGTGTGAGTATGTGTGGTGACTGCTTGTGGTCAGATTTCAGCTGAGGCAAACTCAATTAGGTACAGTTTCAGGGAAAAATGAGTTTCCAATTTATATAAATAATACAATCCTAATGAAAAAGGGAAGGTTTTTCCCTCTCAAATGTGCATGTAAAATTTCCCATAATTTATGTGGTGACACATTTTGAATAACTGACTTATAAGTTCAGTTTTCTATACTTCATCAAGAGTGATACTTTATGTGTAGCCCTCCTCCAGATTAATGGATTTCTCCAAATGAAACCAAGTATTTCATTTTAAGTGGGCCTTTTGTTAAAGAGCATTTTAATAATACTATGGACTAGACCAGGAAAGGAATGAGAAACTCGGCTGTAGACGTGCACGGGGCAGGTCTGGGTGCCGACTGAAAGGGTACCACTAAAGGATACGGAAACAAAACAAAAAAGGGAACAATTCCTGTGCAGTAAATAGGATTGTTTCTAAAACGTGCACCAAATCAGGAAGGCTTCCCTGTAACTCCAGGTCACTGAGTCATGAGGTGGAGGAAATAAGCTGATCAGATTTCCCCCTTGGCAAAAATGTCTTTTCAAGAAAAGTAGGATTTATTTTTTAAGAAGCAGGAAAAGTAGCTGCGTGGTTCCAGAGCCTCTCTTCTCGGGGAGTAGACTAATTCTCTGATGCACTGTTTATAATGTTGCCCTCTCTAATCTGCTAAGGGACTTATCACTCATCACTACCTGCATGTAGCATGCTGTAGAAGAGGGTTCAGAGGGTGACCACATAATTTATTATTCAAATTAGAACTAGTTTTCAAGTGATCTAAAGGAAGCCTAATGGAAAAGAACGCAGTGACATCAGCATTGTTGGGACTGTCCCAGGCTAGCAGAAGTGTGGTCTCTCCACCTGGGTAGCATATGAGCTGACACCTGACAGGTGCAAAGAGAACAACTCAGCCGGTTAGGGAGGAAATCTAAACTCCAGGCTCAGAAAATGGTGATAGATTCATGTGCAGGCATGTATTTTACACATATTAACCCACTTGACCCTCATACCAGCTCTATGAGGAAGGTAATTATATGATCCTCTTTTCACAGCTAAGGAAACTCAGGTACAGCGAGTGAGTGGTTGCCCAAGGTCACACACTAGGAAGTGGTGGAGCCATGGGGTAAAGGTTCGCAAATTCAGTTGCATGGAATTCCCTGGAGTATTAATGATGTGCACACCCAGGCTGCACCCCAATCCAAGCATATCCGAAACCCTGGAGCCGGACCAGGCACTGGCTATTTTCCTTTTTTAAATTATGATAACAAAATGTGTGTAATAACATAAAATTAACTATGTTAGCCATTTGAAGGCATACAATCCCTGGTGTTAAGTACATTGACACTCATCCAGACATCACCACTATCTATTTCAGAATGTTTTCATCATCCCAAAAGGAGACCTTGTACCCATTAAGCAGACACTCCCCAATCTCCTTTCCCACCCCAGTCCCAGACAAACCCCAGTTTGCTTTTGGACTCTATGGATTTACCTCTTCCAAATGTTTCATATAAATGAAATCAAACAACATATGATCTTTGTGTTTGGCTTCTTTCACTTAGCATAATGTTTTCAAGGTTTGCTCACAATGCAGCATGTATCAGTATTTCATTCCTTGTTAAGGCTGAATGTTTGGATGTATATACCACATTCTTATCCACTCATCTATTCATGAGCATTAGTGTTGTTTCTACTTTTTGGCTACTGTGGACAGAGCTGCTATAAGCATTTGTGTACTGTTTTACTTGTTTTTAATTTGTTTTGGGTTTTTTTTCCTTTTTTTTTTTTTCTGAGACAGAATCTCGCTCTTGTCGCCCAGGCTGGAGTGCAGTGGTGCAATCTCAGCTCACTGCAACCTCTGCCTCCCAGGTTCAAGCGATTTTCCTGCCTCAGCCTCCTGAGTAACTGGGATTACAGGCGTCCACCACTATGCCCGACTAATTTTTTGTATATTTAGTAGAGACAGGGTTTTACCATGTTGGCCAGGCTGGTCTTGAACTCTTGACCTCAAATGATCAGCCTGCCTCAGCCTCCCAAAGTGCTGGGATTACAGGTGTGAGCCACCGTGCCCAGCCTGTTTTTAATTCTTTTGGGTATATTCCTAGGAGCAGAATTGTGGCTCATAAGTTATTCCTTTTTTTTTTTTAGATGGAGTGTCGCTCTTGTTGCCTAGGCTGGAGTGCAGTGGCGCAAACTCAGCTCACTGTAACCTCTACCTCCTGGGTTCGAGCTTCTCCTGCCTCAGCCTCCAGAGTAGCCGGGATTATAGGCACCCGCCACCACACCCAGCTAATTTTTGTACTTTTAGTAGAGATGGGGTTTCGCCATGTTGGCTGGTCTCGAACTCCTGACCTCAGGTGATCCATCCACCTCGGCCTCCCAAAGTGCTGGGATAACAGGATTGAGCCACTGCATCCGGCCTGTTATTCCAATGTTTAACTTACTGAGGAACAGCCAAAATGTTTTTCACAGTGGCTGTACCATTTTACTTTCTCATCAGCAATGAACAAGGGTTTCAGTTTATTCATGTCCTGACCAACATTTGTTTTCCTTTTGTTTGAACAGCCGTCTTTCGTGTGTGTGAAGCAGTGTCTCCCTATGGTTTTGAACTGCACTTCCCCTACTACTAATGAGGTGGAGGCATCTTTCCGTGTGTTTGCTCCCATTAGGCATCTGTGTCTGGGAATCAAGATTGGGCCCCAGTGCTCTTACCTTTGCTCCTGACTATCACAGCACACTGCCCAGGCTGGAGGTGGCTCACTTTTATTCTCTCTTAAGGAACAGTGCCTTAGAGCATCAGCCATCATATTACTGGTCCCAAGCCCCATGATTTCATATGCATGGGTTTCATATGCAAGGTGCCAGCCTCTGTGAGCAGCATCTGTGCAAGAGCTGCAATGCCATCCTTCTGTCTTCTTCAAAAAGTGTATCAGAGAGGGAATAATCACATTTTTTCCAGGTAAAACTGAATGGCTTTTGTCTGTTTAAATCACTCACAAATTTCGGTACTCTATTGTTAATTAACAAATAATTAATCAGCCCCTCCTTGGGGCTCCCCTGCCACCTCCTTTTAGAATTGATGCAAAGCATAACAGCTGGTCAAGTGCACATCCCCATGACTGCAGGGAAGGGCTGCCAAGCATACGCATCTCAAGGTCACCCATGAAGTTCACCTTCAAAGCAACTGGCAGTTTCCTTGAGGTTCTCCTGGTAATCTTGTCATTTAGCCACAGTCCTTTCCTATTTTCTGGCATGACCTGTGGGACTCAGATTCTATAGCTCTTCTGCCATGCCCCGCTCTGTTCTCCCATTAAGATATTATCTCTTGTTGGAAATAAAAAGAGGGGACAGAGGAAGGCGACTGCCGTGAAGCTGCTAGTGCAGGAATGCGGGGTGGGGAGGAGGGCAGTAGCCTAGATTTCTGGGAAGCGGGGAGAGTTAGAAAGAAGGTCTGGTGAAGAGCTGTGCATTTTCTCATGTAAAGGCAGGTGGTGCAGAGCAGGAGTCGTGAGGGATACAGGGTATTCCCTCGCTTCTTTCCAACTCAAGGTGAGCAGGTCAGAGCAGTCAGGAGGAAAACCCAAGAGCTACAAAAGTTACCTAATAGGAGGGCTGTGGTCCACTGGGAAGTTGGAGAGCAGATACGGCTGCTGATCCCCTGGCAGCCCCAGGAGGGGTGTGACACTCCCAGTTCCCCACCTTGGGCATCGTGATGGGGAGCCAGCAGGGGGCTCCTCATTAACCGGCAGGAAGTGTTCTACAGACCAGGGTCCCTGCACAGGGACAGGAGAAGGCACTGCAGAGGGGAGGGGAATGGCTTGCCTCTCAGAGTCCAGTCAGAACTCTGCAGCCCTGGGGCAGCTGTGACCTCCAGGCTGTGTCAGTCCTGCACTTGCAGGTGGCTGGGTATGGCCTCCCCTCTCTAGAGAACAGTTGGGAGCCAGCACGCTGAGAACCTGCCCATGGCCATCCACTAAGCCCTTCCTTGTCCTGGCTCACAAAAAGGTCCCTCAGCCTTACATGGGTCACATTTGTTAGAAACGCTTGTTCCTCGCTGCCATAAAGATAGAGCACTGGAACATAAATTTAATTTCCTCAGCAAGGTCATTTTTACTTTCTGCAGAAAGGGTATACTCGCCAGCAGTTTTGCCACGAGAGGACACCAAACAAAGGAGACAGGGTCATTTATAACCTGATGCATCCACGTTGCTGCTGTGTCCAGTTTCCATTGGCTGGAACAGGACCTCACATGCTGTATTTGTCCTGTTTGGCTAGCAACTTAGAACTTTTTAAAAGAGGCAAAGGCAGAGAACAAAGGAAGGAGTAAGTAACTTGTGGAATGCTGAGAAAGGTAAAAACACCTTCAAATAAGGAAGAGGAACAGGCTATGACCTAATGCCCGCTTGGGTTAGTATAAGCATGCCAGGGCAAATACTTAGGCTAAATTGTGGGAGCTAAGAGCTAATAACATAAAAGGACATTGATTTCTTTTTTCTTTTCTTTCTTTTTTTTTTTTTTTTGAGACAGAGTCTCACCCTGTCACCCAGGCTGGAGTGCAGTGGCGCGCTCTCGGCTCACTGCAAGCTCTGCCTCTTGGGTTCACATCATTTTCCTGCTTCAGCCTCCCGAGTAGCTGGGACTACAGGTGCCTGCCACCATGCCCGGCTAAGTTTTTTGCATTTTTATTTTATAGTAGAGATGGGGTTTTACTGTGTTAGCCAGGATGGTCTCAATCTCCTGACTTCGTGATCTACCCGCCTCGGCCTCCCAAAGTGCTGGGATTACAGGCGTGAGCCACCGTGCCCGGCCACATTGATTTCTTTATTATGGCTAGCAGATATTTAAGAATGTTAGCACAGGTCTTAGAATAAATTTTGCTTCTAAGAGAAGTTATGATTTATTCCTAATTAGACAGAGAGGAGAGTCTCTTTGAAGAGGAACCTCCTACTGTTTACAGGGCAGGTAGGAGGCAGCCAGAGTGACTGGGGCGGGGGCTACAAAGGGAAGGGGAACCATTTCCCCTCATCTTCCCTCGCTTTGTCTTCTTCTCATAGCTCACGCTCCACCTCAGCTCCTGTTAGATTCTATTTTGGTCGGTTTCTAAGGTACAACTCTACTGGCTTTTAAGCAAAACTATACGTGCTATTCAATGTCTCCCTCTCCTCAAGTTGCAGGTACCCCTCAACAGCCCACTGGGTCCTGTTGCCCTCCATCTTTTCTCTGACACAGCGGCTTCCAAGGCCTTGGCCCATGGATGCTGTCCATGCCGCTAAGGTCTTATCCTGGCCCCTCTCCTGCCTGGCTGCCCATAAACGCCCTTGACTTACTCCCAAATTTTCCTGACTTGCTGTGGCTCACTCCTGAATTTCCTTAGCTCCCTTTCCGGGGAATCCTTCCAACTGGAAATGCATATCCCTCCACGACCATGGTTCTCGGTGTTCTGGCCTCACCTGTCTGAGATCCACTCCCCTGAATACCCCTTCAGAGCCAGGTCAAGGTGTGGGAAGGGAGGTGGGGTGCTGCCAGGGGGAGTGTAGCAGAGGCAAGCCAGGGCTGGCCGTTCAGACACCCCCGTGGAGAACCACTGCTCTAGGCATCCCCAACCCCTTTATCATTTACTCTGTGCGTGTGTAAACATGCATACACATATACAACTTCACCCCACCACAAAAAAAATCTCTTATCTTTGTAAACACTCAAGCCCACAATTCCAATTTTAATACAGGAACCACACCTCCCTATTTCTGGGTGGTGTGGTTTTCCAAGTTCCTGAGACATCCTCTATGCTCTATGTCAAGGTTTGCTATAAACGCCAAGCCTGCAGGGGCATTTATCTTCCCCATATGGCCCAACAGCTACACTGTTCTGCTGCTTGGCTTGATTTTTTCTCTGTTTCTGTGAGGCAATGTGAAGTGCAAGTGTCCGCCACTTCTCGTGAACAGAGTCATCTCCTGATGATTGCCACAGGGCTGCAGACACCCATTTTCTGAATACCACGGGGGCACATCACTTCTCCTGAAAGGGCAGGAACTGGCATCTGTGGTGCCTTCCCCATCTGTGGTCAAAGACAGGTCTGTCCAGGCTCCAGGCTTCCTCCCCAGTCACACTTTCTTCAAGGGTCATGTGTTCCTGAACCCATCTTCGCACTACAAGCAAGACACCATCCCCACTTTGTCTACAATTTTATCTCCCACTTTCTGAGCAACTTTTAAACTGGCTGGTACACTTGCAAAAATAAGCAAATAAACTGATTTTCTCATTGCTTTTAGAGTGTTTGGTGAACTTACTCTTAATGGATTTAACCCAATTCCAAATTTATTATTTCACTATTTGTCCCAGAATGTGTTTTTGTTTTGTATTGTTTTTTGTTTTTGAGATGGAGTCTCACTGTGTTGCCCAGGCTGGAGTGCAGTGGTGCAACCTCAGCTCACTGCTACCTCCTCCTCCCAAGTTCAAGAGATTCTCCTGCCTCAGCCTCCGAGTAGCTGGGATTACAGGTGCTCACCTAATTATTGTATTTTTCGTAGAGCTGCAGTTTCAGTATCTTTGTAAACCGCATCTTTGCTGGCCAGGCTGGTCTCGAACTCCTGACCTCAGGTGATCCGCCTGCCTCAGCCTCCCAAAGTGCTGCGATTACAGGCATGAGCCACTGCAGCCAGACCAGAATGTCTAAAGTAAGAATACAAAAGTGATCACTTCCTCTGGAACTTCTTACGTTTTCTTTACTTCCATTAAAACACTGGAAGTTGGCATTCTCCAGGGAGATACTTCCAGGCATGCAAGCACATGCTCTCACACAGAAAACAAGGCATGTGTCGCTTCCACAGAAAACACTGCAGGGCGAAGGGAGAGGAGCCGAGCCCCTCTGAGCTGCAGAATGACGGGTACACCTTGGGCTCACTCATCAGCTAAGTGAACTGTGTATTCCAGAAGTGCCTTAGCAGAGTAGCCCAACCTTCTGGCCAACCACAGTCTCTGACAGGCCAGTGTCTACTGCTCTTACTCACAAGGCCTATAGCCTAGACAGCTTCCTACATTTCTGATAGCGTTCACGACTGAACATACGTGTTAGGAAAGGAAGAGAAGTCACTCGGCATACCTTTCATACTCATCCCACGCTAAGAGAGACATCATTAGTCAACCCCAGTAACCTTCTCCATTCAGTGTTTCAGGAAGCTCCTCCAATACACAGCTGCCGTGGATCATCTTCATTATTATTAAATGGCTATACTCATCTTCTTACATTTTGATTGTTCTCAACATAAATGTTAACATTTCTCTTGGTTTCCTGGAGAAACTGTGGGAGTCAGGCAATCCTCCAATCCTCCAGGAGAAAATAGAAACTATAACTGACCTTCTTTCAGCCGAAACAATGAGACCAGGTTGACACAACCACTTGGCCACTTCCAGTAGATAATTCTGGTTGAGTTCATTGTCCAGAGGAAGACCACCTATGGCTGCTCAAGGTTGGGGAGGGACCACAGGCTGCATAACTCAAAGGGAAATGTCTGCTTCTGGCCAAGAGGTACTAGATCTTGGGGAGACTGCTCTATTTTTCTTAGCACAAAATTATAGCCGGGATGTCATGTTCTTACCCAGATATGGGCCCACACTTCAACTCTTTTCAGATGCTCAATTGGTTCTTTCTGGTCGCAGAGAGCCCCTTCTTCAGGAGCAAGAGTCACCTGCTCCCCTCCCCACCCCAAATCGGCACTGACGACTCCTCCCAATTTTGATCTGACCTCTGACCATGGTCAGGGCAAGCAAATGAGTCAGTAAGCCCCCTGTGCTTGCATGAAGCAGACAAAAACACAGCTCTTTACAGATGTGGATCTTTCTGCCAATGAAAATCCTCGGCTCTTTCCCACACTATTGTAAAATCCTATCTCAGTTCAGCTGCTGTACATAGGCAAACATTTCCAGGCTTAATGCACTGTTTTATGTTCAAGTCCTCTGGCCTTGCATCACAGGCAACTAAGATCTGTATAAATGCTGTGTGTCACCTCTGCTGCTATCCCACCCGGTTCTGCTTCATCTACAACCTGCGACCTGTAAGTATGTTGAGTTCCCGTGCCCTGGGATGCAGGTGGACATCGCTCCTCTAGGCTCTCACAGATCAAGAGAAAATGCCCACTGGAGGAAATCTGTCCCCCACTCTGGCGTTGCACCTGCCCTTCCAGGGTCTCTCAATGAGATACTAACAAGTGACTGGTATGGCTAAGAATGTAAAAGAAGGTGAAAAACTAAAGGTTCTGTTTTTTTAAAAAAGATATTTGAGCCTTGTTAACCATTCAGAGTATACCCTTCATGACCTGGTAGCTTCATAAAAGCATACAAAGAGAGGCAGAATAAACATTTAGGATAATTACAGCTGGCCTGCAGCAAAGTCCAGTAAGCCCTGTAATTTCCTGGTCAAGAGGAAGCTCAGGCTTTAGGACAAACTGAAAAACAATCATACCAGCAGATGCTAAAAGGAGTATTTCCCAGCTTCCTTGGTTAGGACAGAGCTTTGAATCATTTCTTCAAGAGCAGAAAGGGACCTGTGTGCCTAGAGCAGGCTGGACACAGAGCCTCCTCCTGGGAGACCCCACAAACAAGCCAGGGTCGCCCACTAGCTGTTCACCAATGGTCAGCACCCTCAGTGGCCTGTGGCCATTCCTTAACTCAGGCATATTAGCAAAACATCTCTTTAATGATCTGATTTTGGCTTACTAGCCATTTCCTGCTCACAAATCCTATGATCTCAGGACAAACTCTGCTCTTACTCAAAAAGTCATACTTTGTGATGCACACATTCCATAACGATGCCTTGAAGTTAAGTTTAAGGACTATGGCATTACAGGAAAATGCCAAGATAGACTACTACTCCAAGAGCAGAAAAGGAACACTCTGGCTAGGCACAAGGGACAGGCCCAAGACAAATATGCAGAGATGACAAGTGCTCCAGACAGGAAGGGGGACCATTTAACCGTAAGTCAAATAAAAATCAATTACTTTGCAGTACTAGGAAAGCTCTCACATCTGTAGCTTGTTTTTTAGCTACCCTGACTCCCACCCCAGTCAAATTTAGTTGGTACCATGATTCACTTTTGTCCCATCCTCGTAAGCCTCCTGAACCCCCGAGGCTGCCTACTCCCTGGTGGGGGTTCAGGAGGCTGACTTGCATTTTTATAGAAACCATCTCTGTCCAGCCCCTTCTGTTAGCACGTTTGCCCGACCTAAAGCAAGAGAAAAAAACAGCAGTAAGCTATTAATTAATACTTTCAAGGTTTCCCAGGTATTCCTCTCCTTCAGTTAAATCCACTGCCATGAGTTTTCTCTGTTGTTTCCTACAAACCTACCTACGTTTTCTGTTGCTAAGAGTTGGCAAAGGCAGAAAACTATTCCAAAACTAAAAGTGGTTTCATATACAAGTTAATTGACAATATAAACAGGCTGGAAAGCAGCATCTTTTCTCATCCTTGTTATATGATTTTTCTGGTGCATTCAGGGCCATGTCGGGGCAGAGGCTGGCGATGATCTTGGGGACATTTCTGCTCCTCGTGCCTGAATGGGAATGCTCCAATGGTTCAGCCCAGGCATCCTCTAACTCAGATCTGCCATCCACGGGGTGGGGGGGCCAGATCAAGAATCCTCTAAAAGGGCAAGCAATGAACTGAACCAAACCACAATCCTTTGTTACGAAGATTTTCATTTTTACATATGGCTAAGAGCTACTTATCACTCGCCTACTATTGTATATTGTAAGGTTAAATTAATACATAGTTAGAATTTACTCTGGATTCTAATTTTGTCCTCTTCTGTGGGTCCCAGGTGCCACGGGGAATTGTAAAGATCTTATCAAATGCGTGCCCACCCTGGTGAGAAGCTCATAGTATAAAGAAAGATGCTTTTTTATTAGCACATCACTGGCACCATACAAAAGTTGGTCTTAGGTTTAAAATGCTATGACTCACTCTTATTTCTGAATAATATAGTACTGTTAATTTTGCTTTATTGCTACCAATTATTACTGATAATTAAAGATATCTAGCTAATAATTAAGATGGTTAGCAAATAATTTTGAAATAACTAGAATAAAGTAAAAACAAGAAGCCATCCCTATTCTATACTAAAAAGCAACCGTAAATGTAATCATTCCTAATGCACTTGTATATTAATGTTGCATTACTGAGAAGCTGCCTGCAAGTATGTGTTATTTAAATAACATTGCTGAAGATGTCATTGTGACTGCTGTCTGCTGTTAACAGCATGCTCCATGACCTACAATCTCACAGATCGGCTTCTCTTCTCTTCTCTTACACAGTAGATGGGCAATATGATTGCTGACAGCCAGTGAACTCACATGACTTCTTTACATCCTTCCCTTCCCTGTCATCAAGGAAATGGGGACAAAAGACCACGGAAGCTGCTGTGGTAAGGAGGCCACAGGGTCTCTGGCCCTGCTTGGTGGGTAACGTCAGGACAGCCAGCTGAGTAGTACCTCTGCTCTCCTTTCAGTGATTCCAATATCAGTGCTGTCACACGACAGCCAGCTAACGTTTGTATTTCCCAGACTCCTTTGCAGCAATATAGAGCCATGTCCTTAAGTTCTCGCCAATAAAATGGGAATGGATGGGAGGTGCATGTGACTTCCAGACTGGCCTGTAGAGACCTCACAAATGTGTCCTTCCATGGCGTCCCCTCCAACTGACGGAGAAGCAGATGGCTGTGGTCGTCATGGAGGCCTGTGTTGCTGAAAGGTGAGTGCCTCCAACCTTGGCAGCTGAAACCTCCCAAGTCCCCTTAGAGTCACCAAGAGCCTCTGAATCCAAAGCTGCTGAATTCTGGGGATTTCCTTGTGAGAGCAGCTCAGCCCCGCCTTACTAACATGTTGGCCACAGCCAAGGCAGTCAGAGTTCCATGCATATTCTCCACACATAGAAGGAAGACAGAGGACAAACCATGAGGGCAGTTTTAAGCTACAGCCCTAAGGTTGGCTGCTGGACCTCATAAGAACAGGCACAGACCAATGTGCTATGAGCGCAAACTGAAGCAGAGAACATGGGCAGGGCACGGAGGGCCAAGGCACAAAGGGGCTTTGAGAGGTTTACAGGAAGGGTGCCATAGAACTGACATCACTCACAGTTCCAGGGGAGCGAATAGGATTCTAATGGAGGCAGCAAATCCTGATCTGGGGCATGACTGTACTTCAGTAAAACAATAGATGTCATTATGTCCCAGCAAAAGCATTAAAATGAGGCTTCTCTTTTCATCAACCTCTGTACGAACAACTCCTGGTACGATGTGGGCACCTCCCCTCCTCTCTGAGAATCTGTGGCTGGGCCATGGGTAACATTAGGGTCTGCGTCACTGGCACACATCCCAATCCCAACCTATAGGTGTGCAGCCAGCAGGTAAGAGGAGAGGAATGGGCATGGGCAATTTTCACAAAACACTCGAGAAAATTCAGTATATCCTCTTCCATTTCCACTGGGGAAAATATCATTCAAAATCTCTGCATCAAAATTGAGAGTTCTGGGCAACCGGGTCATCTGCTTCAGCATTCACCAATCTTTTTCCTTTTTATGTGTGTAACTTTTGCTTACACTACTGGAGACTGTCTCTAACATGGGATATAAAGTATTAACAAACTGCACCAGAGACCAATTCTCATTGGCTACACCTCTGACCAAGGCAGGCATGCGTTCAATGAACATATCTAAGTTCCTACTCTTGTTTCCAAGCACTGCACTAGTTGAACAATCAGAAATAATAGCAATAATAATAATAAGTGGCTCTGTCCTCATAGAGCTTAAAGTCACTTTACCTGTTTGCTCCCAACTAACTCCAACGTTTTAACAAAATTCAGCTACAAATGGTTACTGAGGTCAGAAGATAACCTCTGGAAGAAGGGGCAGAGATGATTTTGGATACAGCCAAACCAATTATCAATAGATGGCTGCAAAGACAGGGTCAGAAGCCACTCTTTGCCTGGGTCATAAAATATGCAATATTTAGGACAATAAAGAGTTTCACTTGGTAACAGAGAGACTGTATAGTTCCAGCCGGGCGCAGTGGCTCACGCCTGTAATCCCAGCACTTTGGGAGGCTGAGGTGGGCAGATCACGAGGTCAGGGGTTCAAGACCAGCCTGAACAACATTGTGAAATCCTGTCTCTACTAAAAATACAAAAAAATTTAGCTGGGCCTGGTGGCACACGCCTGTAATCCCAGCTACTCAGGAGGCTTGAGGCAGGAGAATTGCTTGAATCTGGGAGGTGGAGGTTGTAGTGAGCTGAGATCATGCCACTGCACTCCAGCCTAGGTGACAGAGTCAGACTCCATCTCAAAAAGAAAGAAAACAAAAGAAAAGAGAAAAGAAAAGAAGGAAAGGAAGGAAAGAACAGAAAGAAAGGAAAGAAAGAAAGACTGCACAGTTCCTATATACCCTCGGTTTCATTTCTACAGATTTCAACTCCCCGACCATAAATGAAGGAACACTCAGAAGCTCCACACCTATGGAGTAGTGTGTGTTAAACAGAGTGGTATCCAAGTCAGTAAACCTTTAACTTAATGGAACTTAAACAGAGAAACGTTATCTGCTCAGGACTATTTAAGCCCTACTGTGTGAATTGCTTAGAACTGACCTGAAGCATCGACTCTAGGTCCCATTCTAACGGTTCTTATGGAAGGGAGCCTGCATCATCAGTAACGAAAATATCAACATTCGCTTCTGCCACTCTCCATGCAACCAAGCAAAACACAGAGAGATCAAGGAAATTCAAATGCAACTGGGAATCATAGTTTCTCTGTAAACTATTGTATTTTCAAAGAAATAAGCTTCACAAACACCTGTATTTATAATTTGCTTACACTTTTTGCTATAAAACTAGAAAATCATCCAGAATATAGGACAGAAATTCATTGTGCTAAAAGAAAACAAATATCAAAGACAATCCACTTAGGATATATGACTAAAAGTCTATTTTTGTATTTCAACCAAAATACTCTGCACACACAGACACACACACACACACAATTTACAAGCCAAGAAGGCAAATTAATTCCTTTCTTACCCTTTCATTTTTCTTGTTTTTTTCCCCTTTTTTATCTCCCCATGATGTCCAGACAGTAGTTATTCTTGTCCAAGTTTATCAAATTATCTCAGTTTGAAGCTCAGGGCCAATACTTCTGAAAGGTCCCTTTCTGAAAACTCACCTGAGTGTCTCCTCTGAAGGAGACATCAGGTTCCCCAGGAATCACCCAGCAGAAAGCATCACCCAGAATTATTCAGCTTTATTGGAGGCTGTCGTTCAAAGGAATTACACTCACCATATAATTATAGATCCAGAATATATCATCTGGGACGGCAAATATTCTTAGCCAAGCAAATAAAAGAATTCTCTGATCTTTCTTACCCCAGATGAAGGGTCAAATATTGAGAAATAGCTAGTCATTTGTTCAGTCTATTTTTAAACACACGTTTCCAATGTACAGTCAATAAAAAAAATACCACCCTTCACACACACACACACACACACACAGACATACACAATGAACTGCAGTTAAGGGTGCACTTTCAAATCACTAAATGGAACTGCTGAAGAGTGGAAACTTTCATTTCTCAACCCTTCTCCTCTCTCTCCCCCTTAAAGTATTCTGTACGTAACATAGAAACACAGATGCCCCTAAGCTGGATTCCCCTCTGAGAGAGGGAGCCACGCAGCAGCATCGGCAGCTTAGCTGAGGCTTTGCCTTCTCTGTACAGACCTTCCTTCACCCTTCTCACAAGGAGAGCCGAGCCCTCTGACTCTAGCTCCTCACCAGGGCCTCAGGCTTAGTTCTCCTATTGCCTCATCTGCCCCCATACCTCGAATCAGGGTTTTAACAAGGCCTGGGCTGGCCAGACACGGTGGCTCACACCTATAATCCCAGCACTTTGGGAAGTCAAGGTGAGCAGATCACTTAAGGTCAGGAGTTCAAAACCAGTCTGGCCAATATGGTGAAACCCCGTCTCTACTAAAAATACAAAAAAATTAGCTGGGCGTGGTGGTGCGGGCCGTAATCCCAGCTACCTGGGAGCTGAGGCAGGAGAACTGCTTGAACCCAGGAGGCAGAGGTTGCAGTAAGCCAAGATCGCACCACTGCACTCCAGCCTGGGCAACATAGCAAGACTCCGCCTCAAAAAAAATAAACAAGGCCCCCGGCAATGCCAGAGCATTTGGAGTTTGAGTAACACTGGCAAGGGGTTCCTTGGTGTCTTCTGAGGGCAGGGGCTTGGCCTGGCTCCTCTGTGTGTCCCCAGTGCCCCCTGGTCTGCTGTGTCTCCTCTGGGACAGACTCAGCGTGTGCCCAGGGCAAGTGGTTGGGAAGGCGAGTATCTATGTGGGGAGGGATTTTAGAGGAGGCACTCTGCTCTCTTCTCCCTTTTCTTTTCTCCTTCTTTCTTTCCTTATTTTTTCCCTCAACATTCATTGTTCTTATTCTCTAAGTCAAAATTCAGACTTCGGAAAATAAATAATCACTTCAGGAAGTCTATTTATCGTACAACATGGTGACTATAATTAATAAGAATGTATTATATACTTGAAAATTACTGAAACAGTAGACTTCAAATGTTGTCACCACAAAAACATAAGTATGTGAGGTCATGGATATGGTAATTAGCTTGATTTAGCTGTTGCACAATGCCTTGATAAATAGTTTTTATTTGTCAATGGAAATAAACAAAATACAGACAATCATCACACACACTGTTAAAACATACAAAATATGCTCTGCGTTGTTTATGGACAGACACCCTTTCACTATATTTCTAAAAATATAAAACTTTTAAAAGGGTTGCTGCTCCTGGGGAAGGAAGAAAGAACCAGTTGTGTGAGGGAGGCAGTGTCACTGCGTCTGCTGTGTTTCTTAGTTGTTAACAAAAAGATAATGCAGCAAATGTAGTTAAACACACATTAACATTTGTTGATGGTGGATGATTGGTATGGGACTGTTTATTTTATTTATTATTTATTCCATTTATTTTGCTATTTCTATTTGCTTTTCTATTTCTGTTTATTCTATTTATTTTACTCTGTAATCTATGAATTGGTTCTATGCAAAATTTCAAAAAGGAGAAGAGACCATTAAGGTGCAGTTTATGTTGAAAGAATGGACCCGAACCCATGGGATGGCGGAAGGGCAGGGTGGGGGAGGAGGTGCAGCCCAGCAGCCTCCGCACTCACACGCGTCCACAGTCTGTAATCATCACTCAACAGGAAGAAAAGGGAAGGACTATTGGTCCGCGTGGGTCATATTTAAGATGCAGAAATCAAGAAAATGTGACAACCCTGGTAGAGGAAGCAATGGTGCCGCTAGCTGAGGAGACAATAAGGGAGCAGTGGGGATTTAAGAAGATCCCAGTCTCCAGGGTGGAGGACGCATCCCCGGGAGGCCCAGACCGTGGGGCAGGTGCCACTCTGAACAGAGCAGGGCGGGAGGCTGGGAAAGTGTCCGCCCCTGCCCTTTCCCAGGGAGGAGTTGGAAAAGAAAGCTGGCAAAAGTCGGGGAAGAAACACTCATTTCTAATGAAATGAAATCTGTAACATCAGCTAAAAACAGAAGATGAATGTGATGCAGGGACAAGCACATTGGCCTGTGCGCCCCCTGCCCTCTCAAGCCAGGGGTGTCCATGGGGCGGAGGACAGGGAAGGCGAGGCACGGGATGGGAGACAGGGATGGCGCGGGGGACAGGGAAGGCACAGGGCCGGGGACAGGGAAGGCGCAGCGCAGTGGGGGTGCAGGGATTGTGTGGGCAGGAAGGAGAGCTGAGAAACAGCGGCCCCAAGGGCCGACCGCGCGAATTGCCAGTGTGCGGGAGGCCCTATAGTCGACTTCCTTTTTTTAAGAATCTGGATCAAGACACAAGAAGAGCTGGCCAGGAGCTTGGAGCAGGGCAGCGCAGGCGGCGTTGCGGGCTCTCTGCAGCCCCGAGCCGCGCACCTGGTGGCCGCGCGCACCTGGCGGCCATGCTCTCTGGCTGCCCCCAGAAACCCAAGGCGCAAAGCAAGGAGATGCGGAGGAGGCTTTGGAGACCACAGGTGCTGGGAAGTGGAGCGCCAGGAGGTCCGGGCCAGGTGACAAGGGCAGGCTGTGCAAAGTGGTGAGATTCTGGATGTATCTTGAAGGTGGCAGATGCTATGAGGGTTGCACTGGAGGTGGAGTGGGAGAGCAAAGGGGGCAGAGATCGTGCCATTGCACTCCAGCCTGGGCAATGAGCGAAACTCAGAGTAGGAGAGCAAAGGAGGTGGAGTGGGAGAGCAAAGGGGGCCTCCCAAGGTTCTGGCCTGAGGCACTGTGATGGCAGATACGTCATCTCCTAGACAGGACAGGATACCGAGGGACAGATGCTTCTCACCTTCTCTGGTCTCTGAAGCAACTTAAATCCATGTGCAGG
The DNA here is from genome assembly GCF_002776525.5 of Piliocolobus tephrosceles. NCBI lineage: Eukaryota > Metazoa > Chordata > Mammalia > Primates > Cercopithecidae > Piliocolobus > Piliocolobus tephrosceles. Next base: position 39,492,377 of record NC_045441.1, read on the forward strand.
CAAGTGAGATTCTAGTTTTATACTTGTCTGACAAACAGCAGGGGAAGGCCAGAAAGGAAACTTAGACAGTGGAAATAATAGTCATGTTTTAGGGGAACATAAGGAAAATCAGTATTTGAAAGGGACATTTTCTACCTCAGTATCCTTAACAAACATCACATTTTCAGCCAAGTGGAGAAAAATCTACATTTCTTTTTTTCCCTCTGAGAACTGGTACTGGCATTAGGCCCTGTTATCAACTCTTCGGGATCTATTTGTATACTACTCCCATTGTAACAACCAAATGCTCTGGGAAAAAAAAAAATTCATCAACGCTTTAAAACCAAAACCCTCCTCTGATAGTTTCCAAGTTTGCATTGGAGATAATATGATAAGAATATTGTTAAAACTATTTGTTGTTGTTGTTGTTGTTTTGAGACATTTAGCTCATTGCCCAGGCTGGAGTGCAATGGCATGATCTCGGCTCACGGCAACCTCCGTCTCCCGAGTTCAAGTGATTCTCCTGCCTCAGTCTCCTGAGTAGCTGGGATTACAGGCATGTGACACCACGCCCAGCTAATTTTGTATTTTTCATAGAGACGGGGTTTTGCCATGTTGGTCAGGCTGGTCTCAAACTCCCGACCTCAGGTGATCCACTCACCTCGGCCACCCAAAGTTGGGATTACAGGCATGAGCCACCACGCCTGACCTATTTTTAATGGTCAAATAGGTACGTAAAGAATCTTAGAATGATTTTTTTAGATTACATAGTAAGGTCTATTTACTTTCCAATAGTTGATAGGCGTTTTATATATACAAGGCTCTGAATCAGAAATGGAGAGTTGAGTGGCCATAATAACGTACTGTTATTTGTTGTTGATGACACAGTCATCAAGGGAAACAATGCAGTAATGCCATAAAGTTGTCATATCCTTTGATTCACTAATACCTTTGCAGGTCTCTTTCATAAAGAAAACCTCTAAACGAAAAAAGGCTTTTGCGATAAAGGTGACTTTCACATTATTTATACCAGAATAAAAGAAGCAATGAGCAACAGGGCTGAGCCAACCTTCATCGAGTGCTAGCTGTGAGCTCCTTCCTGTGCTTGGCACTCATTCAATCTCATTTAATCCTTGTAAGAATGCCAGATGCTGATGACTATGAGCTCACTGTACACACGGGAAGACAAGACTCTAAGAGGTCACAGAACTGTATATGATTAAGTCAGAATCCAAATTCAAGCAAACAAAAACAAAAGCCATGCTTTTCCCTTTACACAGAAGATCATACAGCCTTTAAAAGAACTATGCAGATACTGAGAAAGGCTCAGGAGAACATGCAACAAAAAACTCTGTTAGACTTGTAGGCACCGGACATGATTCTCCTACTCCACTCTTAAAACCCACCATATGCGATTTATTTTATTTTGAATATAAAGTTTTTTTTTTTTTTTTTTTTTGAGATGGAGTCTCGCTCTGTCACCCAGGCTGGAATGCAGCAGCACGATCTAGGCTCACTGCAACCTCTGCCTTATAAAGCATTTTCTAAAGGTACAAGCTAAATTTAAAAAATATCTCTACACAACTGATGTATAACAAAAATTAGTTCTACCTCATAAGCATGTGGCTCAGCCCTCCGAACACATTTTCCTGTTCTCAATTGGTGAACACTCCAAAAACAACAGATTTGAGCTTTTCCAGGCCCAGAAAAGCTTGCGTGGTGATTTGCTGTGTGTGTGACAACACTGCCACCCTGTGGCAGCACAGCTTCACACATGCTTCGAGCCACGTTTGCAAGTTCTCTGTAATCCCCCTGGAGACCCGGATCAGCTGGGTGGAAATGCAGGCTCTCTGTAAGGATAGGACTCAGGGCAGCTGAAATTGTGAAGTTTTCTTTACAACGTAGCTTAGTGACATGTTCTGAAAGTCTTATTTTACTGGTGGGCTTCCCTGTAAATGCCTGTCCCCAATACTGCAGAGGCTTCCATCAGAACCAATGCCACTCAAGATGAATTCTGGAAACTTTTTAAGGGCTTTTGTTATGGAAATCACTTCAAATGTAGGCTCCTTCCATCTGCGAAACACTATAATGACACACTATTTCTGTCGCTGCCTGAACAGGGCAAATGGGCAAAATGTCTCCAGATAGGTTTATTTTGTTGTTTGCTTGTTTGTTTTCTAAGGCAGTGATTTTTAAAACTCTTTTTACTAGAAGAACTTTAACTTTATGATATCAAGAAATGCAGAGATAGCTGATGAAGCAGCACATAGTAATACCTTTAGATTGATCAAATATATAGAATTTGGATTTTTAAAAAAACCAAGAAACCAAGAAGCAGGGCCCATAAAAGGCCAGTTACTTTCAAAAGTTCATTCTTCACAGAAAGGCCTGCTATGACTGGTCTGTTATCCTGGTGAATAACAGAACCGGGATTAGAACCCACATCACTTTACTCCTACATCAGAACACTGGCACTTTATCAGACTGATATAATAATTTCCTTTGCATTTTTGTGTGCTGAATTACAAATTAACTCAGGTACCCGGTCTCATTGTGAGGACAGTTTATCACTGCTGTTTGCGTGACTTAGGAAGCAGACCCGAGAGCTGACTCACACCTTATCATTCATCAGCATCCACGACCAGCTATGTGACCTCCCTGCGTCTTGGGGTCCAGATGTGTGGGATGACATTAACTGCAGTGTAATCTGTTTCATGCCTTCACAGCTACACAGGCTCAGTTTGAGGAAAACCAATATTGACCATGTCCCCACTAAGCCAGAGTCCCCTGCAGGTGTCCAGTGCAGCCCAGTTTATAGCCTGAGGCACACTTTCTTTCACAGATACAGAAAGGAGTGTTTTCTGGAAAATGTAAAATTCTAGGAAAACTACTTAAAGTTAGTTGAAAGATGAGAATATTTACTATGATTCAAGCACCCTTTGATTAAGACAGTGAAGATATATCTTGGAACAGAGTAAACTTCAGTTTCTAAGATATTCACTAACTTTTCCAGAGAAGATCAAATTTCTTTGACCATCAACATTAGGATTTTTTTTTTAATGTAAATCTATTATCATAGAGTCTTCAAGTTATAGACATAACAAACCACTTACATTTTCTCAAGAAAAAATAATACATAATAGTATCTGCAAACTTTCTGGAGGGCTCCAGTCAGGTTTACTCACCATTTCAGAACATTTCCTATGAGTGTCAGATGAGCTATATAGTTTCTAATCGCTACAATGAACCTACAAAGTGGATACTGTTTAACAGATGAGGGAAGTGAAGATAGGTTCTGCATGCTGGGCCAGAATTGAAAGCTGGGCTTTAACACCCCAATGATGTAGGCTTGCCTTCCGCCTCCACCAGGCTAGAGATTCACTATTACATGGAGTTGAGGCAGTTACCCTGTTTGCACAAAGACATAGAAACAGCCAGCAGGGGGAGCACCAATAAAGCCAATACTCATTGCAATTTCATTTTGTAAAGCAAGAAGTGCTAAGCTAAGTGCTAAGCTAAGGAAGGAAGGAATTCACAAGGAGATGGATCAGTGTTACATTTTATCAGCAGATATACACAAAAGGAGTGCCTCTCACAGTCCAGACAGTTTACTAAGGGAAGGAAGAGCTGCAAAATCCCTTAAAATAGAGGACATTCAAAGCAGCGAAAGGATGATGTGACTCATGCCTCCCTTTGATCCTCTCTTCTGGTAAGATTAAGCAAGCACTGGCATCAAAACATGCAGACTAGAATCAATGGCTTGGAAGAAATAGGTAAAAACAACGGCTGAGCGCTCTTAAGAAATACTGCATCACTAACATCCTTAACTGAAGAGAGCATCATAGTCAACATAAATAAGTAGATGTCAATAAATCGGATCAACGAATTCACCTCTGTCATTGGGACATTTTCTGTGTCTATGTAAGGAAGATCAAATGAGCCCACATAACTAAGCACAGTGCCTAGAACAGACAGGACTGAAGCAGCAGGCATGGTCATCACTGGTAACCATTATTATTTTAAGTGCTGTACTGTCCTAGGGCTTGAAGCCCAGTATATTCTTATTTATGAGTTAATATTAATCTATCATATTGAAGCCTTATTACTTTGATTCATAGGAAAAGTCACCCTTGATTTTTAAAAATGGAAAAAATATATCCCAGAAAACACCTCATATCAATAACAAATTTCTTCCTTCTTTCACAGATTCACAGTATTCAATCACGTAGCTATATCACATCTTCATATACCATAGCTTCATCTACCAATCCCTTCCTGATGGGCACAAGCATTGCTTTCATCTCCTGTTGTTACAAATAATGCCACAATAAACAGTTTTACACAATAATCATTTTAGATTTTTGCCAGTGAGTCTTCAGGTATTCCAAAAGTAGGATTTCTGTGTCAAAAACTAAATGTATGTGTAACTTGGCTAGATACTGCCAAATTCACCACCATAAAGCTGGCACTTTGCATTTTGCTCAGCAATGCATTTAAGGGCCCCACAGTTTAGTGAAAAAGGTGTAGTAACAAACTTTTGGGCTTTTGCCAAGCTCATACAATGTTCACTGTAGTTCATTTACATTTCTCATTTTGAGTAAGAGTTTTATTTCTTTCCTTTATTTATTTTCATTTTCTCTTTTTTGTCATTCAAGAGGGTTTTCTGTTTGTTTTCCCTAAAATCAAATTTATTAATATTTTCTCTGAGGTCGAATTTATCAATGTATTGAAAGGGATAATAAGAGAACATCTTAAACCTAGAGAAAGTTATCAATATCCAAAGAAGGTTATAGAACACCAAGTAGATTTAACCCAAATACTACCATAAGGCATTTACTAATGAAACTCCCAAAAGTCAAGGATAAAGAAAGGATCCTAAAAGCAGGAAGAGAAAAGGAACAAATAGTATACAATGAAGCTCCAATATGTCTAGCAGCAGACTTTCCAATGGAAAACCTTACAGGCCAGGAGAGAGTGACATAACATATTTAAAGTGCTGATTGAAAAACATACTTTTACCTGAGAATAGTATATTCAGCAGAAATATCCTTCAAATATGAAGGAGAAATAAGGACTTCCCTCAAACAAAAGCTGGGGAATTTCTTAAATCTGACCTACAAGAAATGCTAAAGGGAATACTTTAATCAGAAAAAAACGAAACTAATGAGCAATAAGGAATTACTTGAAGGTACCAAAACTCACGGGTAATAGTAAGAACACAGAATATGGTAACACTGTAACTGTGGTGTATAAACTAGTCTTATCCTAAGTAGAAAGACTAAACAATGAATCAATCAAAAATGATAACTACAGCAACTTTTAAAGACATAGACAGTACAATAAGATATAAACAAAAACAACAAAAAGTTAAAAAGTGGGGAGATGAAGTTAAAGCATAATTTTTATTCATTTTCTTTTTGCTTATTTATTTGTTCATGCAGCGTTCAGTTCTAAAACAGTATTTGCAAGCCTCATGGTAACTTCCAACCAAATAACATACAATGGTTACACAAAAATAAAATAGAAGAAACTGAATCATACTGCCAGAGAAAAACACCTTCACTAAAGGAAGACAGAAAGGAAGAAAGCAAGGAGGCGGGGGGGGGGGGGGGGGGGGGAATGAGAAAACTGGTAACAAAATAACAGGATTGAGTCCTTAGTTATCAATAACATTGAATATAAATGTACTAAACTCTCAAAAGAACATAGACTGCCTGAATGAACGAAAAAACAAGACCCATTGATCTGTTGCCTACAAGAAACACACTTCACCTATAAAAATACACCTCAACTGAAAACAAAGGGATAGAAAAAGATATTCCATGCCAATGGAAACCAAAAAAAGAGCAGAAGTAGCTATACTTAGACAAAATAGATTTCAAGACAAAAACTGTAAGAAGAGACAAAGAAGGTCATTATATAATGATAAAGGGGTTAATTCAGCAAAAGCATATAACAATTTTAAATATGCATGCACCAAACACTGAAGCATCCAGATATATAAAGCAAATATTAGAGCTAAAGAGAGAGATAGGACCCAATAAAATAATACCCAGAGATTTCAACACCCAATTTCAGCACTGGACAGGTCTTCCAAATGAAAACAAAGAAACATAAGACTTAATCTACAGTATAGATCAAACGGATCTAATAAATATGCACAGAATATTTCATCTAATGGCTTCAGAATACACATTCTTTTCCTCAGTACATGGATCATTAAGGACAGACCATATGTTAGGTCACAAAACAAGACTTAAAACAGTTTTAAAAATTGAAATAATATCAAGTATCTTCTCTGACTACAATGGAATAAAAGTATAATAATAAGAGGAATTTTGGAAACTATACAAATAATGGGAATTAAACAACATGCTCCCAAATTACCATTGGGTCAAGGAAGAAATTAAGAAGGAAATTAAAAATCTTCCTGAAACAAATAATAATGAAAACACAACATACCAAAACCTATGGGATACAGCAAAAGGAGTACCAAGAAGGAAGTTTACAGTAATATGTGCCTATGTCAAAAAAAAAAAAAAATCAAACAAACAATCTAACTACGCGTCTTAAAGAACTAGAAAAGCAAGAGCAAACCAAACCCAAAATTAGGAGGAAAAAAGAAATAATAAATATCAGAGCAGAAATAAAAGAAATAAAAATGAAGACAATATAAAAGATCAATGAAACAAAATGCTGATTTTTTAAAAGTTAAACAAAATTGACAAGCCTTCAGCCAGACGAAGAAAAAAGAGAAGATACAAATAAAATCAGAAATGAAAAGGGAGACATTACAACTAATACTGCAGAAATTTAAAGGATCATTGGTGGCTACTATGAGCAACAATATGCCAACAACTGAAAAATCTAGAAGAAATGGACAAATTCTTAGACATATACAGTGTACCAAGATTGAACCAGGGAGAAATCTAAAACTAAAACAACTTAATAACAAGTAACAATATTGAAGCCATAATAAAAAGTCTCCCAGTAAAGAAAAGCCCAAGGCCTGATGTCTTCACTGCTAAATTCTACCAAACATTTAAACAAGAACTAATACCAATCCTACTCAAACTATTCCAAAAAACAGGGGAGGAGGGAATACTTCCAAACTCATTCTATGAGGCCAGTATTACCCTGATACCAAAACCAGACAATGACATATCAACAAAAGAAAACTACAGGCCAATATCTTGATGAATAAAAATGTAAAAATCCTCAACAAAATACTAGCAAATTGAATTCAACAAAACATTAGAAAGATCATTCATTGTAGCCAAGAGACATTTATCCCTGGGGATGCAAGGAGAGTTCAACATATGCAAATCAATCAATGTGATACCTTACATCAACAGAATGAAGGACAAAAACCAGATGATCACTTCAATTGATATCGAAAAGTATTTGATAACATTCAACATCCCATTTTGATAAAAATTCTCAAAAAATTGGGGATAGAAGGAACATACCTTAACATAATAAAAGCCATATACAATAGACCCACAGCCAGTATCACACTGAATGGAGAAAAACTGAAAGCCTTCCCCCTAAGATCTGGAACATGACAAGGATGCCCACTTTCACCACCATAATTCAACATAGTACTGGAAGTCCTGGCTAGGCAGTCAGACAAGAGAAAGATATAAAGGGCATTCAAATTGGAAAGGAAGAAGTCAAATTATCCTTGTTTGCAGATGATAGGATCTTATACTTGGAAAAACCTAAAGTTTCACAAAAAATCTATTAGAACTAATAAATTCAGTAATGTTGCAGGATACAAAATCAACATGCAAAAATCAGTAGCATTTCTATATGCCAACAGGAAACAATTTGAAAAAGAAATTTAAAAATAATCCCATTTATGGTAGTCATAAAAAATATTAAATACTTAGGAATTAACTAAAGAAGTGAAAGAGCTCTATAAACTATAAAATACTGATGAAAGAAATTAAAGAGGATACCAAAAAATTGAAAAATATTCCAGGTTATGTATTGCTAAAATTTCCATACTACACTAAGCAATCTACAAATCCAATGCAATCTCTATCAAAATACCAATGACATTCTTCACAAAAATAGAAAAAAATCCTAAAATTTATACGGAACCATAAAAGGGCCAGAATAGTCAAAGTTATCCTAAGCAAAAATAACAAAACTGGAGGAATCATATTACCTGACTTCAAATTATACTACAGAATTATTATAACCAAAACAGCATGGTACTGGCATAAAAACAGACACACAGACCAACAGAATAGAGAACCCAGAAACAAATCCACATACTTAGAGTGAAGTCATTTTCAACAAAGGTGCCAAGAACATACGCTGGTCTCTTTAATAAACGGTGCTAGGAAAACTGGATATTCATATGCAGAAGAATAAAACTAGACTCCTACCTCTTGCCATATACAAAAATCAAATCAAAATTGATTCAAGACTTAAATCTAAGACCTGAAACTATGAAACTACTACAAAAAAATTTGGGGAAAATCTCCAGGATATTGGTCTGGGCAAAAATTTCTTGAGCAATACCCCACAAGTACAGGGAACCAAAGCAAATATGAACAACTGGGATCACATCAAGTTTAAAAGCTTCTACACAGCAAAGGAAACAACCCACAAAATGAAGAAACAACCCACATAATAGGAGAAAACACTTGCAAACTACTAATCTGACAAGGGATTAATAACCAGAATGTATAAGGAGCTCAAATAACTCCATAGGAAAAAGTCTAATAATCCTATCAAAAAATGGGCAAAAGTCTGGGCGCAGTGGTTCACGCCTGTAATCCCAGCACTTTGGGCATGCTGGTACGTGCCTGTAGTCCTAGCTACTTGAGAGGCTGAGGCAGGAGAATCGCTTGAACCCGGGAGGTGGAAGTTGCAGTGAGCCGAGATCGTGCCACTGCACTCCAGCCTGGTGACAGAGGAAGACTCTGTCTCAAAAAAAAAAAAAAGGCAAAAGATTTAAATAGACATTTCTCAAAAGAAGACATACAAATCGCAAACAGGCATATGAAAAGATGGTCAACATCACTGATCATCAGAGAAATGCAAATCAAAATTACAATGAGATATCCTTTCACCTCAGTTAAAATGGCTTATATCCAAAAGACAGGCAAAAGCAAATGCTGGCGAAGATGTGGAGAAAAGGGAACCCTCATACACTGTTGGTGAGAATGTAAATTGGCATAACTATTATGGAGAACAGTTTGGTGGTTCCTCAAACACCTAAAATAGAGCTAGCATATGATCTAGCAATCCCACTACTGGGTACATACCCAAAAGAAAGGAAATCAGCATATTGAAGAGATATCTGCACTCCCATGTTTGTTGCAGAACTGTTCACAATAGCTAAGACCTAAGTGTCCATCAGCAGATGAATGGACAAAGAAAATGTGGTACACACTGTAAACCAAAAATGAAATTCTAAGATTCCCTAACCATCTGAATGGACCCCTCTTCTCAGCCAAGGGGATTCCAGAGTTAACTTAAAAGTCTCGTCCAGGCCATGACGGAAGAGGGGATTGGACATGCCTCATTACACCCTCCAGCATTAACATCAACTCAGACCTCAAGTCTAATAGGAAATATTTACAATGTATTCTCTCTGAAGCCTGCTACCTGGAGGCTTCATCTGCATAAAACCTTGGTCTCCACAACCGCTTATTTTAATCCAGATATTCCTTTCTACTGATAATAACACTTTCAACGAACTGCCAATCAGAATATATTTAAATCTACCTATGACCTGGAAGTCCCCCAACACCCTGGTTCGAGGAGTTCTGCCCTTCCAGATAGAACCAATGTGAATCCTACATGTACTGACTCATGCATTATGCCTCCCCAAAATGTATAAAAGCAAGCTATACCCCATCCCCCTCAGGCACATGTCGTCAGGACCTCCTGAGGCTGTGTCATGAGTACATCCTTAACCTTAGCAAAATAAACTTTCTAAATTGATTGAGACTTGTTTCAGTTACTTTTTGGTTTAAATATACACAATGGAGTGCTAGTCAACTATGAAAAAGAATGAGATCTTGTCATTTGCAACAACAGGAGTGGAACCTAGATCATCCTGTTAAGTGAAATAAGGCAGACACAGAAAGACAAATACCACATGTTCTCACTTATTTCTGAGATCTGAAAGTCAAAATGACAGAACTCATGGACAGAGAGTAGAAGGATGGGACAGGTAGTGGGGAACTCACTGGGGAGGTGGGGATGGTTAATGGGTACAAAAAAGTATATAAAGAATGAATAAGACCTACTATTTAATAGCACAACAGGGTGTCTATAGTCAACAATTACTTACTTGTACATTTTTAAATAACTAAGAGTGTAAATGAATTGTTTGTAACACAAAATATAAATGCTTGAGGGGATGGATACTCCATTCTCCATGATGTGATTATTTCACATGGCATGGTGCATCAAAGTTATCTCATGTACCCCATAAATATATATACCCACTCTATACCCACAATTAAAAAATGGATTTAAGAAAACAAACATCAATATTTTCCATTATCACATCTGGATTTTTAGTCATAATTGGAAAAGCATTACCTACTCTCATTTTATAGATGAATTCACTATATCTTCTGCTAGTATTTATATGATTTCCATTTGCACACTTAGATATCTGATTCATTTGATTTTTTTCCTACTGTATACAATGAAAACATATACAATTTTCTCTTTCCTTATGGCTACTCGATGATCACAGTTCTACTTACCAGTTTACTTCCCCCTCCAGATTTGATGTGTTGACTCTATTGTATACCATGCTTCGTTATACGATTGGCTCTATATGTTCTATTCTGCTTCACTGAGCTAGTGTAATTGTAATAATTATTGTAATTTTAAAGGTGTTAAAACCTATTGTTAAAACTGGTAAGGTTTACCCATCCCTCATGTTTTCAGAGTTTTCCCTATCCTTGCTTATTTTTCTAAGAAAACTTGATAACTTAGCTCTGAAACAAAACCTGACTGACACTGTGATATGTATATATATACATATATATAACAAAATATTATTTAGTCTTAAAAAAGACAATCCTGTCATTTGTGTCAACGTGGATGAAACTGGAGGACATTATGTTAAGTGAAATTATCCAGACATAGAAAGAAAAATAGTCCATGCTACCATATGTGGAATCTAAAAAGTTGATCTCACAGAAGTAGAGAGAAGCTGGAGAACAGAGAAGAAGGATGGGGAGAGGTTGGTCAACAGGTACAATGTTACAGTTAGACAAGAGGAATACTCTCTGGCTTTCTATCATACAGTTGTGTGACTACAGTTAATAATAATGTATTACACATTTCAAAACAGCTAGAAGAAAGGGTTCTGAATGTTCTTACCACAAGGAAATAATTGATGTTTGAGGTAACGGATTTCCTATTTATCCTGATGATGACTACACAACGTAATCATGTATCAAAACCATCATATTGTACCCCATAAATATGTACAATGATTATGAATCAATTAAAAATAAAATCAAATTTAAGAAAATTTTAAAGAGCCATTGCCACACCCTCTTTCCTCCAAGAGTGCCTATGAGCAAAAGCGCATTAAGTATAATTGTCATTTGATGAGTCTTAACAAGGCATTTTTTTCTTATACCTGCCAGAAGTCAATATCCAGTGTGCATGAATAACAAATCACTTTGCAAGTCAGATGGCTTCCAAATTTTAGCTATTGACAAATTTGAAAGATAATCTAATTAGGTATCATTCAAGGATCATAAAAGAATCATTCAAGATAATTTTTGAGGACAGGTCTCTATGTGATTTTTGGCGTGTCAGATTCTGAGGACTTCAGGAATTGATAGGCACTGCTATAACAGAACTTTTCATCCTTATATACTATCTATGTAAAGTGTTTCCTGGGGGCTTACTTCCATAAAAATGAAGAGACACAGAATTAATGTTGAAGCTTTTCTTGTTTTATCAATAAATCTTGTTCAAACACAATAGATACATAAAATTTTTAAATTCTTTCATCTTATTAATAAAAGTCTTTTCAAAAAAAATTTACTTTCCATGTTTAACAATTATATGTCAACAGTTGTAATATATTTATACTGTTTTGATTTATTTTGTAATTTTTATGAGAACTCATCCCAGAAAAATATTTTTCTACTGACAGTTTTATGATCACATCAAATAAAAAATATAAGTTAGATATTTTAATTTTATAATATGTTTTACTTAAAGTCCTTATTAAAGACTTTGAAGCATAAAATACGAATTGAATAGAATAAAATGTTACGTGGGGACTGACCTGGAAATGTGAAATCAAGAAAAAGTGATAATATAAACTTTCTTACTAATACAGAAGAGTCGTCTCATGTAATTTTTAATAGGTGATAGTAAACATCCAACTTTTATTAGATACATTTAAAATGTCAATATTTATAAGATGTCATGAATTATATTCTCTTGAGTATTTAAAACTATGAAGAAACTTTATAGATGCCAACTGCGCAACGTAAGGGCACAAGTAGTTTCAAATCCTTTCAAAGGCTCCATGAACAGCGCGTAGGCTCAGAGTTTAGCAGCTGAGAGCTACAGGGCTGGAAGACAGGACTGAGTAGCTCCAAAAGCACCAGGCTACTCCTTATGATGCATGACGGTAGTTTCGGGAAGCATGAATTCAATTACCCTAATAAAGGCTTCTCCTGATCACGCTGACTGGCAAATAGAAAAACAGAAACTAAAATATTCCACGTATTCCAAAAGTAGCATGGGTAACTAAAAAAATATCAATAGGCAGCTTTCGACTCTATCTAGACTACAAAAAACAAACCACCAAACTAAACCGGTCTGTGATTTCACTATCTGGAAGGTCGTGCAAAGCAAGAAGTTCCAAGCAATTAGCAAAAGCACCTGCTGGGGCATTAGTACTCACGTTCAAACCCCTTCCTGGGGCAGCCCTGGAGGTGTCCTCATCACTGTCTGCACCTGACAGCACGAGCTGCTCAGCCTGGAACACAAGCACCAGGCCATGTCATCTCCAGGTGAAAGTTCAGACAGAAAACATAGTCCTTAGCGTTCATTAAGGCAAAAATGCCAGTGTGGCCACAAGGCAGCAAACCCTTCACTTAATAGGTGTAATCTTTGCCACTTCTGCCAGTTTATGAACAGACCTGAACCAAAGTGCTCCCTGATTTGGAAATCACAATTTTGAAATCCACACTCATAGGAATGAGTTTTCTTTCTTTCTCTTTTTCTTTCCTTTCTTTTTCCTTTCCTTCCTTCCTTTTTCTTTTTCTCTCTTTTTCTTTCTTTTTTCCTTCCTTCCTTCTTTCCTTCCTTCCTTCCTTCTTTCCTTCCTTCCTTCCTTTTCTCTCCCTCCCTCCCTCCCTCCCTCTCTCTCTCTCTCTTTCTCTCTTTCCTTCTTGACAGTGTCTTGCTGTGTGCAGGCTGGAGTGCATTGGCATGATCTCAGTTCACTGCAACCTACACCTCCCGGGTTTGAGTGATTCTCCTGCCTTGGCTTCCCAAGTAGCTGGGATTACAAGCATGCATTACCACACCCAGATAATTTTTGTATTTTTAGTACAGACAGGGTTTCACCATATCGGCCAGGCTGGTCTCCAACTCCTGACCTCAGGTGATGTGCCTGCCTTGGCCTTCCAAAATGCTGGGATTACAGGCGTGAGCCACCTCGCCCAGAGAAAATATGCAATTTTCAAACAGTAGTGGGCCTGAAGTGATGGAGTTAGGTCAGCAAGCAAATTAATTAGGTTTTGAAGACTTCAAAGTTTTTGTTTTGTTTTGTTTTGTTTTTGAGCAGAGTTGCTCTGTTGCCCAGGCTGGTGTGCAGTGGTGCTGTCTTGGCTCACTGCAATCTCCGTCTCCCCCTGGGTTCAAGCAATTCTCCTGCCTCAGCCTCCGAGTAGCTGGGACTACAAGCGTACGCCGCCATGCCAGGATAACTTTTTTGCATTTTAGTAGAGACAGGGTTTTACCTTGTTTCCCAGGCTGGTCTCAAACGCCTGAGCTCAGGCAATCCGCCCAAGTAGGCCTCCCAAAGTGCTAGGATTACAGGCGTGAGCCACTGCTCCCAGCCCAAGGACTTCAAAGTTTTAATCACTGCACAGCTAATTTATTGGGTGTGCAGAGAAAAATTTCAATATCTCACTCCCTGTGATCCAGAAAAGAAAAATGATAATATTTCTTTCTATTGCACCAAAATCATCTGGTGCAACTGGAAAATTCAATTTCCAGACCCCAACCTGGCCTCCCAAATGAGAATCTTTGGGTACATGACCCAAGAATCCAATGTTTAAACTAGGTCTCAAGGTGTTTCTTAGGGACTTTTGAGAACTGCTGTGTTAGGAGAATAAATAATGTCAAGATGATATAAAACTATAATGCTTTAAAAACTTTAAAACGCAAAAGCTTGAAAACAAAAAAGATATTTGCTATCATTTATTTTAGCTGGTATCACATCCCTTTATTTTCTAGTGATATTTTATACACACATTCACACACATACAACACATACACATATACACATATGCCTATAATTTTTTTTCCTTTAAGGTGATATAGTAAAGAGTCACCTTAAGTTTTAAATGCCTCAATAATTCTCCATTCTTAGCATCTGTTCACTGAGACTCTGCAGACTGTCTGACATCACAGGATTTTACAAATTATTTTTTAAAATTATTTGTTTCCAATCCTTTTTCTTGATAAAGAAATTGATACCACACTATACAATGTAAACCAGTGATTAACAGCAAGGACTCTGGAAAGACAGGCTCGGGTTTGATTTCTGGTGTTTATGAATTCCGGCATTTACCTGCACTATGCTGGGCTTGGACTTGCTCAGCCTAAGTTTCTTCCCTGTAAAATGGGGCTACATGAGGACAAACTACATGAGGCTGCATTTAGCACAGTATCTCAAACAACAAAAATCAAGAGAAACAAGAAGCTAAAATTTAACACAAAACAACAATAACAAATTATCCAATAAAGATAAGACTGAAGAAGGGATGTCTAGAGCAAAATACAGTAAAATAAATGAGAAGGAAAGTGACAAATGAAAGATAAGGTATAGAGAAATGAAAAATATTTCTAGCAAGTTCAGGACAGTGAGAAAGAAAACAGGCTTTGTATCTGAGGAATACAAATCCCTTTAATGATCAGAACCAGAGAAGCAGTGAAATGCACAGCAGTCATGTCTCACTCCACCCTTGAACCAAATGGTGACTTCTTGAGGCCACCTGCTTTGTGGGCTCCAGTCTAACTGGCACCAAGGAGCCATAAAATGCCACACACTGGACACCATAACTCCCACCCTGTAGCTCAGCAAGGGATAGCCCATCACTAACCAATGTCATCTCTGTAAACCAGTGACAATTCCTGTGGAATGACTTTGTATCAGCCCACTCCTTGTCCCCCTTTCCCTTTAAAAACCTTCTTATAACTATGGCTGAAACTCTCCAAGGCAACCTGGAAGTGTATCCTAGGCAGTTAGGCTCACCTTTTGCCCAAAAAACTCTCTACATTAATCTTGCCTCAGTTTCATTTTTTAGGCCACCATATCTGCTCTAAGTCGGCAGGCTTCAGAGTGATGCTCACACCAGCACCCAGTGTCTTCTCCCAGACTCAGCGTTATCTCTCAGACTCAGTGTTTTCTCTCAGACCCAGCTCTTGGTACCAGCAACACACTGGGTCCCCAGCTCCAGAGGATCCCGCAGTGCAAAGGGCAAGACCTCCTGAATCCGGACCGCCCTGTGATTTTTCACCTGGGCTGCTCTTTCCACTGTGCACTTTCTGGAATGGAGGCTCTATCTTTGCCTTGCAGGCAAGTGATTCAGGCATCAGTGATTAAAAAGGAAAACTACCTTTTCCACCTTGGGGCAGGTAGGTCAAGGTACTAGCAGTTTGGCACTGGTGACATCACTTTACATAGCATGCTTTTAAAACTGCAGCTGTGTTCTACTGTTTATAATTTGGACTTTAAAATATTTCTGACCAGTTCCTATTAGTTTTATACCAAAAGGTGCATGAAAGTGAGTTATCTCACCCCCAAATTAAGAGATTTGAGAATTTTTTTTAGAGAGTGCTCCTTAAATTCCCCAGAAAAACTCTTTAAATGCCTAAACTGCCTGCAGACCTTTCTCAGTCCCTTGGAGATGTAAATCTTACCATGTCTTGGAAATGTTAACATGCGTTGTATTAGCTAAGCAGCATTCCAGCTGAGAATAGGTTTGACACATAGTTAACGTTCTTGGGACATACCACAACATTTATTTCCTCAGTGGATATCTTTTGCTCAGGAAAGAAACATTTATCAGAAATTAATTTGAATTATTTGTCTCGGATACTCATTTATAATCCTATCTACTGAAGGAAACCAAAATATTCCTGTCCTAAGTACTGGGGATTGGGAGCTGAAGAAGGTTAACATCCAGGGAGACACTGCCCCTTCCCCTGGCTTGCCTGATGATAGAACAGCAATTTAGAAAGACAAAGGTTTTCCTGCCTGCCATTCCCACCTAAAGATAGGCTCCATTATAAGACTTGCTCATGGGCTCAGAGACACCAGTGCCAGGGAATCTCGGTGCAGTCTTTATTCATCCCATAGGTTTACCTTCCCACATTTTCCTGCCTTTGGGCACTACCCCCACAGGCAGCTTTTTTCATTTTTTCCTGTCTTTCTCACTATCTCTTTAAATCCTCAGTCTGGACCTTGTATATAGACGGTCAGCTGAGAAGCTGAGATCTTAGGGAACATGGCTAGACAGGACAGATGGGGCTTGTACCCCATTTGCAGCTAGCAAAACCTTCCTTCCTTTGAAATTTTTCTGGTGGCTCTGGGTCTTGTGAGGACTGTGTTGCACCTCTTTGGAGATACTTGTCGAGTCTCTGGTTAAATCACAACCTTGGTTAAGGCATGTTGGTTTTGGTGAGTCACTTGGAAATGTATCTTTGGTTTAAAAGAGGAAAAAATTAAAAAGTGCAAAAGCAGGGATATTGGCAGATTCGTCCTGGCTAAAATCTGATAAGAGACTGAAAAGATTTAGGAGCCCTAAAGTCAAAAGGTAACTTAATGAATAACTGATATTTGGGATATATATGTATACACACACACACACACATACACATACATGCATATTTTTTGAGTCGTCTGTTCTCTCTATAAAAGTTTCTCAGTTGATTGAATCTGTTTCTTCTTAAACCCCTGCTAACCATATATACTCTCTTGGTCTGCTTCCCTTTTGAGGACAAGATTTTTGCCAAAGATAATGTAAAATTCATTGGTCTTTACAAAAGCTAAATTCTCTCTCTGCTTTGAAATGTAAATTTGCTACCTTGTTCTCTAAAATTTTGTGAGGGCTTTAGGCATGTGAGACAGAAAACTTTAACTTGTTCCATTTACAAAAGCACAGTTTGAATCCAAATGTCCTTTTGAACTAGTGAATTTTACCCGACTCATGGCTAAAATTTTAAAACCAAAGCTATGAAATCTCTATTTCTGACTATGTTTGTATGTATACATATGTACACGTCTGAGTTTGTATACTGTCTACATGGCACCAAACTGACTTATAAGTAAATCAGTTCTCATAAATTTAGTAAATAAGCCCAAATGCTTTTCAAGTTCATGTGACTTTAGTCATCTTTGGTAAATGAGGCTAGTTTTAAAATTGATGGTAAAATAAAACAGAAACATTTTCAGAATTTAATTTAGACATTTTTTGCCTGGGTCTACTAGTCAAATAGGTTTAGGCTATTTCTGCTAGGTGTTTAAGGTCATAAAACTGTTGCTTCTGTGATATTGTTGATACTTGTTTGATTCTGGGGTACAGACAAGTGGCCACGGGAAGGCCTGGGAACACGTGGATGTCTGCAGCACCTAGGCCAAGAGCTGCGGGGCGGAGCTACACTACATGTCTTCCCTGGCTCACTTGTGCCTCCTGAAAATGCTGGGAGGGGCTGCTTCTCCAGGCATTGCCTTCATAACTCTGTCCTTTTTTCTGGGCTCTGTATCAAGGTACACAATTAAAATTGCTTATTTCTCAAGACTTTTCACAAATATTTGGGATACTAAGAGTTAACAAGGAAATTAATATATGTAATTAAATCTAGTAGATAAAAGACAAGCAATTTGTATCCAGAGAACATACAAGAAAAGCAAAATGCATTTTTGGTTTTAAAAAAGTTATAGGCCAGGTGTGGTGGCTCATGCCTGTAGTCACAGCATTCTGGGAGGCTGAGGCGGGCGGATCACCTGAGGTCAGGAGTTCGCGACCGGCCTGGCTGACATGTGAAACCCCATCTTTACTAAAAATACAAAAATTAGCCAGGCATGGCGGCAGGTGCCTGTGATCTCAGCTACTTGAGAGGCGGAGGCAAGATAATCGCTTGAACTCAGGAGGCAGAGGTTGCAGTGAGCCGAGATCGTGCCTCTGCACTCCAGTCTGGGCGACAGAGAGGACTCTGTCTCAAAAAAAAATAAAAATAAATACAATAAATAAATAAAAATTAAAAAGGTTATAAAAAAGACATAAAAATATGGTTTTTGTTGGCCAGGCACGGTGACTCATGCCTGTAATCCCAGCACTTTGAGAGGCCGAAGTGGGTGGATCACCTGAGAGTCAGGAGTTTGAGACCAGCCTGGCCAAGATGGTGAAACCCCATCTCTACTGAAAATACAAAACTTAGCTGGGCATGGTGGCTCATGCCTATAATCTCAGCTACTGTGGAGGCTGGGGCAGAAGAATCACTTGAACCCAGGAGGTGGAGGTTGCAGGTTGCGGTGAGCCGAGATCATGCATTCCAGGCTGGGCAACAAGGGCAAAAAACAGTCTCTCTCTCTCCCTCCCTCTCTCTCTCTCTCTCTCTGTGTGTGTGTATATATATATATAGTGTGTGTGTGTGTGTGTGTGTATATATATATATAGTGTGTGTGTGTGT